>NC_086338.1:57153026-57453026 GCF_032445375.1 Bacillus rossius redtenbacheri
GGCTGCTACCTTTGAATATATATATATATATATATATATATATCTGTATAGAAGTCGCGAGTGGATAGGATTTACTCTGCATCTTTCAGATTCGTATGATGAGCAGCTTGGGAACTTCACCGCTGCAGTGCGCTGCCTTAACGCCCTGTATCGTCTTAGTTGTTATTTACACGTTAGAGCGCAGCGCTGTCACCCGCTGTCATTCCCCGCACCCCTCATCCATCATTCACTGCAGCTCAAGGTCGTTCAGCGGGAGGGGGAAGGGGTGTTTGAAGAGTTCGACACTTGTCCGCTAGGGACCACCGCAACTCGATGCCCTAGAGATGGTGGCGATTGCGGCGGTGAATTAACCAACCACCTCAAAACCGTATTAGAAATTTTAACCTGGGCTGGCGACTTCTATACAGTATATTTATTCAAAGCTGCTACAGGGTCGGCCGTTTCTGCATGATTAATTACATGGCAACTGTGTGAAGCTTTTTTTTGTAATTGTGAAAGTTAAATGTTGGATGGAGATAAGACCCGGGCACACACACGGTGCGCATAGCTTCAGGAAAAACAACAGCGATTTCAAAACTACTCAAGATATCCGAGTGGGGTCTGCTTACGACAAGCATTTAAAAATTCGCATAGGGCCGGAAAGTACTTTTGATTTCGGATGAAGTTTTTAAACTGTACTTATTTATAAAGATTTTTAAATTGCTAAAATGTGCGTTCTCGGAGTAATTTGTAGGCGTAAAACAACCGGTATGTACAGATTTTTGAAAGCACTTAAGGGACTTGCATTACACCTATATCTTCATTTCTCGGCCGTATAATGTTACGGTCACCGCTCATATGCACTGGGAAAAGACTGCGCGCCAGTCCAGAGGAGACACCGCGCTAGAAGCACCAGCGAGCGTCGCGCTTATCATCCCGCCTCGCCGACACACATACACCCCTGACGAGGCGGGGGCCTTTAAGGACCCAACATCAACCTCCATTTGACTGTTAACGATTTTAAACTGCGCGCCACCATCGGCGCCCTGCCGAGTACACGCTCACTACTCACTACTCACTACTCACTACTCACTCTCCGCCAGTGACAAGGGCCAGGGTGAGGTGACATGTCACTCCGAGACGGCCCGTTGCGGGCGGGTCGTTACCACAACGCCGAACGTACAATAACGCCGAATGCCCAAATTGACCGCAACGCCGACAGCTAGAAAACTTTTGTGTACCACAACGCCGAAATACAGTAACGCCGAAAAATGTTGTTGCAGGGAGGGAGGGGCCACAGGAGCAAAATGAAAAAAAAAACTGAATGCATTTGTGTACCTAACCTAGGCTAGCCTAACCTAACCTTTGTGGCAGTCCTGGAATGACATTTTTCGGCGTTAATGTATTTCGGCGTTGTGGTATTTCGGCGTTGTGGTATTTCGGCGTTGTGGTATTTCGGCGTTGTGGGTATTTCGGCGTTGTGGGTATTTCGGCGTTGTGGGTTTTTCGGCGTTGTGGTGCGTCCCCGTTGCGGGCTCATGACCCGGTCTACACGATCCTGTCGTGTCCGAGAAGATAAATACACAGCTCATTGACACGTGTCTCCGTGCGAGGGTTAGGCTCAACTGAAGGTCACGAGGTTAAATTAACACTATTGAAGCACAGCATTCAATCTACTCTCATTCTACCTACATATACATCCTTCCACCACCAGTAGAACTTGTCCATCCATCCGTCCATCTCGTGATAATGACAAGTCATTACAGGCACGCCAGACCTGTTGGGGGAAGCCTTCTTTTCACAGACGAGAGAGCCAAACGCCCGATCGTGCATCTTCGTTTTTTTTTTTTGTTCATTGTAAATAAATATGGCGGTGTTGATAAAAGGATACTAATGGTCAATTAGGTTAGGTTAGCTACATTATAAATACTTTAAAACATTGTGGGCGGTTGATTTGGTTAGGATAGCTACATTAAAGATACGGAAAAAAAGTATGAACTTCGGGTTTTGGCTCTCTCATCTGTGAATAGAAGGCTTCCCGACCTATTGAGGTAATACTTGCTCTAGTGTGCGTGAAAAAAACGAACAGAATTCATTATGTATTACTTGAATTAAAACCAACGTTTTTTCCACTATCGAAAGTAAAAAAAAATATATCCCTATCACGGCATATATATATACATATATATACATATATATATATATATATATATATATATATATATATATATATATATATATATATACCACCTGTTTTCTGTGCCTGAGGACGGAAACAGACCTCAGTCCCGGAAACGTCGCAACTTTTCTGTCTTGAGAAGACAACTGTGTTAGTCTGTGCCGACTGTCATTTTTGTTGTCAGAATACCTGTTTACTCCACATAGCTGGGTTCGCATGCGCGTCTCCGTGTTGTCATAGTGATGTCAATTTCATTGTTTAGTGTCACCGTTGGGTTATTCTGTTTGTAGTTGTGCTGTCCAAGATAGTTTTTGACGTGACAACGTCTAATAAATCGATGAACGCCGGCTGCACACAAGAAAAAAGATGACTCATTGTCCCGTTACGTTCATTGTACGCTTGCGCCGCATCTATCACTCTTCCACTCGATTGGAACAACCATCGATTTGACTTTTTCGAGGCACATTAAACTTGAAACACAGATTGGAAGAAGTTAAATAGCAAACATGTATAAAAGTTATAGTTAAAATAATCTCTTCGTTAAAGTAATAAACATATTTGAATTAATGAGTGCAAATAAAAGTAAATTTTATCAATTAAATTGTATATTTCATTTCACTCTTTCTTTGTATCCATACAAAATAGTGATAATTCAATAAAAATGATTCAATTTTATTCATAAAAGTATGCAATCATTTCATCAATGTTTTGTTATGACGTTGTCACGTTAAACTATCGTCCGTAAACCGACTTTACAGACAACTACTTTTTTTTGTCTTCTTCTGTGTGTTCTTGTGGTTACTGTCTCGTTGTTAGCCCACTGTGTCCGTCTGTCCTGTGATAAAATTTTTTGACTAATTCAGTCCTCTGAATTTTCTGTTCTGTTTGACATCGGCAAATTTTTAGCTTGTTTTCCGTGAGTTTACATGTTCGTATTTTTCGTATATTCATACTTTTTATCTTTTCATCCATTATTGAAAACAAAAAAAAACCTAGAGAGTAAGCAGAGGAGAATCCAAATGATTGTCAGTTATTTCGAAGACACCCGTGGTGTTTCCCGTGGTGACCAATGGAAGCTAGGTCCGCCCCACGAGCCTATTGGCCCGCGGCCAGTGGCGTGTCCGGGGGGGGGGGGGGGGGCTCACCAGGGGTATGTGCCCCCCCCCCCCCTCGAAAAACCAGTTGTCTGCTGCATTAATATCTCCTACAAAAATGATTGTTTCTGAAACCAATGAAATATTTTAATATAATTGACGAATTTCTTGTAGGATCATAGAATCTGGTGGTTGGATGTTAAGTGTGGTGCGGGTAGATTAAATACAAATTTAGTACATTTTAAGACATTTTCTCTCTGGCTATTCTGGAATCCTAGAGTGCCCCCTCCGAGGTGAACCTCTGGATCCGCCACTGTCTCACAGCAGCACAGACACCTGTGTCTGTCGCACAGAGCAGATGCCGAGGTGCCGAACCACGCGGTCTCGCAGCTGCCGGGGCGGGGTATGATGAGGGGTGAGGGGGGTTTATAAATAGTCGTCAACACGACATTCCCATTGAGGGAAGCGGAAGCGGGCGATTGCGGCTGGTCCCGGGGAGGCATTAAGAGCACCTCCCGTCATGGGCGCAGCTTCCGGAAGCCATAACCCGCCCCCCCCCCCCCCCCCCCCCCCCCCCCCCCCCCCCCCCCCCACACCCGCAATGCAAACAAACGGCCCGCTGGGTTCCTTGATAACCAACCCCCCCCCCCCCCCCGGAAGTACGGCGCCGGAAATGACTAAACTATTATACTACTCCCGTGTGTTTACACGGACATCTCACCGGGGGAGACCTAAGATGCACATTCCCGATTACACCCGAACAATTCACCTTCGGCCAACTTCGGGATTTGTTTTATCTTTGCGCAGGAAAAATGAATTCAAATATTGAAAGTGGTCGGTTAGGTTAGCTACATTAAAACACTTTAAAACACTATGGACGGTTAGTTGGGTTAGTACAGCTACATTAAAATAAACAGAGAAATATATATATATATATATATATATATATATATATATATATATATATAAAACCCGAGGTTGGCCGAAGGTGAATTGTTCGGGTGTAATCGGGAATGGCAGAACTTTATCTGCATTTTAGGCTTCCCTTTCACCGGGGCTCCACTCAGCTACTTTCATTTCATTCCTTATCCCCCCGACACACGTCAAAATACCCACTTCGAACGTAGTCTGAAATACAGTCGAGTCGCAAGAAGTATTCGTCCGCTGACCTATAATAATGAAATGAACAACGACTAAAGTGAATGCTACACGTTGACCGTTTTAACCGACACAGTGGATAACGTTACTATTAAAAATAAATCTCCGAAGATCAGGCATGTCTCCAGGGCCGCTAGTCCAGTGTGCTACTAAGATACAGGCATTTATGACAAAAGGAAAATAAAAAAATTTTTATCAGCACGTAAACCAAAGTTCTGGTAAATACAAATTTATGTTCATTTTTTTTGTACTGTGTGTAAAGAAACCCGTGTTTATTGCCACGTGTAAATACGCAAATTCCATCGGAATTTTATTTATAAAACAGACACGATGATGATTTATCAGGAAATAAAATCAAGGTTTTTAAGATAAATTGGCAAAATCATCGTCGAAATTTCAGTTTGGCTTAAAATTTTGTTTGAAAGAGTAAAATTTTCAAACTTACGGAGGGAGGTCCCCAGGGCCGCGCGAAAACTATTACGATTTTTATCAGTACCTACCCTTTTGTTTTATTGTAGTCCGTGAAGTTCGCAATCGGGTTTTAAGTCTGGCGACAGGGGGTGGTGATTGTAGGACTTGAGGTGTGCTGTACAACAGCCATTTCCTTGAAGACCCCAGGAGGGGCATGCACGGTTGCCAAGTTATTACACATTTTTAGACTTGGCTGGTAACGTGATAAACTTGCGCACGCCCAGCTAATCACTGTGTACTCGCTGACAGTGATAACGTCCTCTCCTGTAGACGGATCGTGCAAACATTTCGTTGCCTCAAGCAAATATTTCGTTGCCTCAAGCAAACACATTCGGCACACACAGTTGCATTTCAGATAATCGGAATACTTTTGAAACTTCTCAGACTATTTACTTTCGGTCACAAATACATCAAAATATTAAACTAGATGTCCGATACGTTGTGAAATTTGAATTTAGGAAATTATATATGTATAAACCAGGGGTGCCCACAAGGGGGGGGGGGGGGGGTAACGACGCAGACTGCGTCATTAAAATTTCAGGGGGGGGGGGGGGGTTAAAAGACGAGAAAAATGTATATATTATTTACATAATTATAGCTTCTAATGTGAAAATACGTTTCTGGTGCTTTGATAATTGAAAGGGATCTTGTAAATCAAAATGACAACCCCGCACTTTCCTCAACAAAAGCAGTTTGGCATCTGTCGGTTCAGGATGGAAATATTACCTGATATGACCAAAATTATTATTAGAAAATCAGTTTTAATTGCAAAATGTGATAAAATATAATACTAAAAAAGTATAATATTATAAAATAATTGAGAAAATGGCATAAAAAATTTCGCGGGGGGGGGGGGGGGTGAGTCATAGTGTTTGAGGGGGGGGGGGGGGGGGGGGGGGCACCTTTGTATAAACACATCGCCTCATCATGCTAGGCAATAAAATCCACAAGCAGACTTTTCGCAGTATTGCGTGAATCATGCGACTTCTAGTTGCGAGGCTACAATTTTAATTGGTGGAATAGTTCCAATGCAGAGCCATTCGCAATTTCGTATCGCTTAAAGCAATGTTCGGATTGGTCAATATGTTATTTGGTTCCTTTTCAATTATGATGCATTTATCATTCACTGGTTTCACACTCACAACAAAATTAAAATTTTAAAATTAATATGTACAAAGACTTTCCGAATCAAAACTTCGTCCTATTTCATTAACTATATACATAATTAAAATAAATATCTCTAACACTACTTATTTATATTCAGCAATAAGTTTTAATTTTAATTTAAATACTAGTTAACATATTTAAGCCATTGCCGGTAGTAGCAATAAATTTAATTTTTATTTTGATCGTCACACTTAGTTAAAATAAGCCAGTAACACACCATGTTTTCAAAGTTAAAACATACACATTTTTTTTTTTTAATTTTGTAAGATACAAAATATGAAGAATGAATTCATGTATAATAAAAATTGTTTCAAGTACAAGAATATGTAGTGTTATACCATTAAACTTTTCGTAAATTGAAGGTTAATTTTTTAGTATATACGTAAATCCTGACCATGTTTTGTTCTCAGATCTCAGAATTATATTGAATTAAATTGATTTTTTTAATAACCGTGAAGTTCGTTCTTATTAGTTGCCGTTTGTTACATTGTATAACGAACCTATCGCTATTTTGCGAGGCATTTTTTTACCTGACGGAAGACGCAAAATATTTTGAATTTTATTATTAATCCAATACAAGCTTTTATTCTTTTTCGTGGGAAAACACGTGGAAAATACCTTTTGTAGCTCACAGTAAAATCGGGTATGGCAAACGCAGTGTAGCAAATGAAATGCTACTGTCGAATCTACGAGTAGATGTCGACAGTAGTACAGATTGCCACCCGACGCGCACACCTGCCGACGACTAGGTGACAGGTGCTACAGCAAGAAAAGCGCGCAAAAAGAAACAAACAACGAACACGGCAAAAAAATAACGTAAAGTCACTATCGACTGCTTTGGTTTCAAACAACTGGTCGTTGTTTACTCACAAACCTCACCCAGATTTTTTTTTCTCAAGCAATTACGAAAATTGATTAAATTTGAAAAAGTTAACATGGCTGTTACAATTTCTATAACTTGAATCAATGTAGCGCCTACCTACAGAACAAAAATATCAATAATGTGCTTTGAAATAATATTTAAAAGAAAGATTTGCGTTCCGAAAAAAATAATAGTTGCCATCATCTTTGTTTCTTAACGATTTTTTTTTAAACACATGCTTGTATCAATGACGTCACGGGTTCATAGAACAAAGTGGAATTTATAAACACGCTTAAGTTAAGAATCAAAACACGTTACTTATTAATTACAAGCATTTATTATAAAATGATGCGGAAAAGTGGGCATTCAGTTGTTAAAGTGAACCAATGACTCATAGAAAACAATCTTGACCTCTATTTTCTGGCATTGAATAAAACCAATCATAATTTAAAAAAAACAATAATAAACTCTACAATATATTCTAAGTCTTGTTTCGCACACTGTAATTTATAAAAAAGACAAAAACAACAAAGTTGTAAAAAGTCTACAGCCTGACTACTGATTCACCAAACTGATCTATATTTAGCAAACTTCTCTGCCTTTCCATGCACATTAAAGTACGTGCATATATATGCGACCTTACCTTTCCACTTGATATTCTGTGATGACGGAAGCTGAGTCGAATTCACTGAAATCAGGTAAAGAGTCCCCTTCGAAACTAAAGCCACCCATAACAGTCGCCCTACTGCTATCTCTCGGATAGCCGTACATCTTTGATTCAGTCAACATGGCGCTCGCACGGCGACAACAGAGACATCTATCGCGGACGCGAACAACCAATATCAATGGCTAACGCTACCGCGGGTTCATTTGAAATTTGAAATTTCGCACTACAATACATATTATTAGAATCACTATTTGTTTATGCCAGTAAATACTGATTTTTAACACGCTTTTTTTATTTGTAAATAGAAGTTTTCAATAATGTTAATACAATTAACTGTACCAAAATGATGATTATTTAAATATTCAACAATATTGAGTACCTTGACCAACATAGATTTAATTATAATTACCAATTTGAGTTTATCCTTATATTAATGGAAGTGATTATTAAAGGATAAAGGAAGAAAAACAAACGACTTATTTAACTTTAAACGAAAATTTTTGTGCCAAGGTTAATAATGTATTAAAAAAACTAAATTATTTATGAACACTCTATTGGCATAAATGATTGTAAAACTAATTTTAATGAGAAAACATCAAGTAAGTTAGGCATCGCCAAACTGTTTTATTCTTCCATAAAGGAAAAGTTAAACTGGGAGCAAAAACATTTGCATTTTCCCTTTTCTATAAAGATAAAACAGAAAGACTACAACTTAATTTTGAGTTAGGAAAGTAAAATCAATGTATTTTAAGGATCTTAAACTTATTTTGTAAACCAATCCATGCAAAGGCAATCTGATAATGTTATACAATATCCAAACAAGATCTAAGTGTCCAGCTTCTAACCACAATTCTCACATTACTTCCTTATTCTAAGTGTGAGTGTATTGTGAATTGTTTTCTCTTTTACATTAGCTTGATGTTTGCCCATCTAAGATATGTCATCACAAGCCAAAATATCATCTTATTGTTTTCTTTTATTGGTTGAATCATCACCATTTTTAACTGTAGTTTTCCACATGCTGCAAAGGAATGTCTTAACATATTTCTCATGCTCGCTCCGTTAAGGCTTTAATTTAAGAAAACTTTGAAAGAAAATTTCTATTCATCTTCACTAGACAAAATATAACTGCTTTGAGTTTTTTTCTTTGGGATGTGTTTTAAGAATAAAGAACACAGAAAGAGAGGTTTTAAAATGATTTTCGTGTGCAAATCAGATTTTCAGCATGTTTCTTTGCGTAAGGAAACAGCTTCAGAGACAAGGTAAAGTACGAGGAAATGTAATCAGTAAGTTGAAATGTTGGCTGCTACATTAATCTCGTAACGAGCGACAGGGTATTTTATAGTGGTAGTAAAGTGTATATAAATACTTTTTTCACCCGTTTTGGGAAATATAGCTATTGTAAGGATTTTACGATTTGCAAATGATCTCAGTTTGTGTTTTGGTAGTTGTAACACTATTTTATTGCTAATCACCATCCAATTGGTGTATTCATCCACACTCACTGTTACATTAGACCAGTTTTATTACTGGAGCCTGAAGGCCCATCTACATTTGCAATGTCCCAAATTGTGTCCGACTTACACTGATCGCTGATTGGCCCACAAGACCCTCTGTCATGCATGGTGTGGGCGATGGTCTGAATACATCGGTCAAGAACTTTCTGTCCCAATCTGTGTCCTTTAGTAGAAAAGAACACTCGTGATATTTTCTTGTTTCAAAGAGGTAAACAAAAAATAACAGCAGGTGTGGTAGGAAGCCAAGAAGACAAGAGACAAAATATTTATCAGGGCTGCCTGTTTGCAGTCGGCACTTAAAAGGAATAATTTTTTACTTTTACTATCTGTAATCTTGAGAACTGGAAATAAATACTTGAAAGTGAATCCTTTCAAGCATAGTACTTGACAATAAGATTATACTGCATGATTTTTTTTTTAACTAAACTAACTTAAATACTTCATCCCAAATGTAACTGAACTGATACAAATACATAACTGCTGTTAAATAAGCAAAAGTAACATGTCAAGACATTTTTGCTAAACCTGTTTGTTTGCATCAGAAACACTTGTGCATCATATTAATGTAGCAATCATGATAAAGTTTGGTACAGCACTGTGTGTGCATTCACACCAAAAACACATCACACAGACCAATCAAATAACGAAAACCTAATAACATATCAACGAAAGATCCAATTGGAGCTTTGCAGCAACAAAATGGTCACGCAACCAAAAATTTGTTGACAAAATTGGCAGCACATATTTTTTTAGTTAGTTTTGTATTTTTAATTGTCGCAAGCCTATCCTTGCAATCTAGGTTTGAGAAAAGCACAAACTTTCCCGATTGAACAAAGGAAAAGTAGCCTTTGTTTCTAAAGGCTGGTGTTTTATCTCAGGACGTTCCTATTTCCCCACACATTTACATCAATTCATTGTAAGGGGCTTCTGATAATTTACCTGTCATTTAGAGTGTTTTTTATTATTATTATTATTAAAATAATAATTATTATGATGATGATGATGATGATGATGATGATGATGATGATGATGATGATGATGATGATGATGATGATGATGATGATGATGATGATGATGATGATGATACTTGTCACTCACCAATGGCCTACAGGACTTTCCATAGCTTTTCCACCGCAGCCACCTTTCTCACAGGAATTTCACATCTACAGTACCAACCTCACAGCCTGAATTGCACATCCGTCCTGCCGAGAACTCATGCGTCCACCATTACCTTGACCATTCTGAAACCTTCTACACACTACATGTACGCACCCTACATGTTTTCGAATAATTGAAACTTATTGATGAAACATTTCATAATCTTCCATGCACCAAAAAATGTTTCCAATGCTTTCTATTCAATGCATCCAGCAATTTGTACAATTTCTAGAATATTCTTTAAACAAACTGACATGGCCACAAGCTGTGACACAGTGTCAGCACAGACAGGTGAGTTAGAACTATGGAAGTAACAAAAGCTAACCATTCTACAAATTCATTCACCCCTTCCATATGGGTTGTAATTATCAATTTGGTGATATCTGAAAGACTTACATCAATTTCAAACAGACTTACCATTTAGTCTACCAAGAGAGCAGGGACATACACAACACAGGGAGATATATTCCCGCTTCGCTCCCCCCCCCCCTTCCCAAATACTAAAAAAATGTATAATTTCCATTAATAAATGGAAACAATTTGAAAACATGTAGCAACGATCCCCCTCCCCCCCCCCCTCCCTTTTTTTCCAGCCCTCTTCCTAAATTAAAATTCTGTGTATGATCCTGCAAAAGAGTAATACATTTTTTGTACAGGGCCTCATTTTGGTCATCTCTTGCAGTAATTGTTGGTTGTATCACCCTAACAAGTGTAACAAACCTGGAAAAGTACCCAAATTTCTCATACTTGGGCTTGAAATTCATCATCACTGTGAGACATTATATCGGCATGATGTGCGAAGCCTATCTCAACCTGGAACATCTTCAATCTACACAGAAATCATAGAAACTTCCACCGCCTTGTAGAGATGGTTTCCGTGTAGCTTCAGCACTTCACACATGACAACCTACTCAAAGTTAACATAAAAACAGCAGAATAAGTGATGTGTAAAATGTGTACATTATAAAAAGTGCCAAAAGACATCTTTCACATGGACGACATGCCAACATAACGACGGAGAAAACTATGAATGGCAGTTAAACTTGTAATTAACATGGATGTTGATTGGCTGGATTGCTGGACATGTTATTGCTAGAGACAAGATTATATGGTTTAAATTTTAGGCCAATTTTGTTTTTAAAACAGGAGAATTTGGTGTTACTGTTTCTTGTTTCTTTATGAACTCTGTTTATTCATAAAGATAGCATTATTTTCAACAAATAAAACAATTAACTGTTCAATTTACTTACTTCACCTAAACAGTGTCATTTTTACTGATACATGATGCACTTTTACAATATAATAATTTGTAATAAGCATGTCAAACTACTGGGAACAATGCAAATAATCAGAAGTATGTGTGTGTGTGTGAAAATGTACCAATGTTAATATGAACAGTTGCAATATAAAAATAAAAATAAAATAATCTATTTAGTACATACATTTAGGTACCAACTTCATGCAAAATAATTTACACTCATTGAATTTAATAGTATATTAAAAGAGTACATTTTTTTTTTGTAATCAGAGTTGAGTTTTGATTAAATATGCTGATTAACATTTGTTGCAGAATTTTTTTTTGGCAGAATTGTAAAAAAAACTGGTTTTAATGGTTTAAACCAACTTTTTGTTTTTTACATTAATTATTTTGGTTCTCAGCATGTTCAAATGAAAGCCATACAACATACTGCTTTTTGCCACTCATGTTGAACCAGAAAAGTTATAACATCAAAGAACTGGACTCCAGAAAATCAGCACAGCTGACTGTCACCTAACCAGAGATACTATTTTCCAACAGGAGGATTCTCCATAGAATTGGTGTTTCCCACAGAAGAGGGTTTTACAGTACAATCGGGGATTTCCCACAGAATAGGATTTTTTTTTTTAGTAATAATTTTATTTTTTACACGCTGTCTATAATTCACTAATTAATTTAATTTTACAAGAGTATTTAGCTAGGAATAATTTACACCTTATTCAGATAATTTAAATGTTAAAATCTTGATTAGTATATACTAATTTTTTGTTCATGTAAGTCACAAGAAATATTAATGATTTAACTTTTGTTGCTATTATTAGAGTGGAATCGGACTCTTCATAGAAAAAAAATTAAGATCTTTTTTTAAAACAAATAATTTAAAAAAAACATTTTTTTTTATAAAAACCACTTGGTATAAACCACGGTTTAATCGGTGGTTTAAAACTTTTGAGGTTTATGATGTATTACGTTGCATTTCTGTGTTATATGGTGTATTGAAATGCTTTTCAGTTCTATCGCAATACACCATTTAATCTTGTGGCTAGTTATCGCACACATTCCCCCACACCGCCCTTTTTTTTCATCTCTCTCACCTCGCACCAGCTGACAGGAAGTAGCACCCCTCCTGTATCAGCCAATCATGGTGCATCCACTCGCCTCTGGCAGACCACTCTGTTGTATACCTCTCCACCGTACCATCAACCCCTTCCCAAGAAAGTCAGGTGAAGTGTGAAGTGTGAAGAGTGAAGTGTGAAGTGTGAGGTGTGAGGTGTGAAGAGTGAAGAGTGAAGAGTGAAGTGTGTAGAGTGAAGTGTGTAGTGTGAAGTGTGAAGAGAAGTGTGAAGTGTGAAGAGTTAAGTGGGAAGTGTGAAGTGGGAAGTGTGAGGTGTGAAGAGTGAAGTGTGAAGAGTGAAGTGTGTAGTGTGTGTTTTTTTTAGAAGAGCAGGATAAAAAAAACGTACACTCTAGCCACACAGCAACAACTGTGGTAAATTAAAATGATTTTGAATGCATTCAGATTCCTGTTCAAAATAAACTACTTTTATTTTATTTTTTAAAAAAAAATGGGAAATCAGCAGAATTTTCTGTTTTTATTGCAAATGAATGTCGGCTTCTGGAGCAGATTTTAAAAGCTCCAAAGACTTCCAGACAGCAAACACCCAAGGAAAAAATAAAAAAATAAAAAAATAAAGATGGGACAATCAAACCAATCCATAAATCACTAGAAAAATTCATAATTTACATGATTTGTTTATTTAATCAAAAAAGAAGTCTGACTGAGAAAAAAACTATGTTAATAGCATAAACTGTACACATAAAAAATATTAGGCCAATTTTTAAACATGTAAAAAAATTACATACTTGGTAAACAGCACCAGAAATTGCTACTATCAGCATATATACACACATAGTAACAATTTATATATTTTGCTGTGTAAAACACATTATTGTACAGTCTCTTCAGCTGCTTAGAGTAATTTGTTCCCTTTTGTGCACAGAAGAATAGAAAAGATTTAAAATAAAGGGTTAAGGAAGAATATTGTAATCTGTCATGCAAGAACAATAATCATGCTGTACAAGTGTAACACTACTGTAAATATCAGAATCATGACAAAATTATTTAATCGAAAATACATGTACGTAGCTGGTAGCAATTGCATCCAGTGTGAAACATGTACAATCATCACAAATACATAATGTGCATCTTATTTCCCGCTCAAAAACGAATGTTTTGTACAAGATGTTACACAGTCAAAACTACATATTGGAAAAGAGAAATTATTCAATCAATCAGCACCAAGTATTAAGACACCAACAATATGAATCTATTGTAAATAATTTCCAAGATGCTTTCCTGATAAAATATGCTATTAAAGTGTAATTTATTACAAGGCTATTGCAATTTACACTTCCATACAAAAGTAAACTTTATTATTTTTTACATGTTTAATCGAGAAGAAAACCAAAATGAAATCACCTACAGTTCTTATGAAAAATGTTGGTAATAGCTTCACCTTATTACAGAAAATACTATATTAAACTTAACAATCTTTGAAAATTAAAGCATACTAATGAAAAATGTTATAATTTTAAATCAAAATAATTACCACAAGGTTCACTGCAAACTAAAATCACCAATATATTGATGCTTTTTGATATATATTGAAAAAAAAATGCAAAATACACAGTTTAAACCAAACATTTGAAAAAGAGTCTTATCTTCAGCTTTGACTGGGCTGTTCTTAGTCTATACACCTTAAACAACGCTAACAGGAAAATCAACTACCTTGGTTACACATGTTTCATGCAACCAGTATCTATGTTTATTTTATACAAAAATTAAATATAAAAAAATCCATTAATTAATGTGCAAAAAATTCATTTTATAAAACTATTGTATAATCTTATTTAAGGAACTTAATAATCAACAATTATTCATGCAATGTGTAAATAACATTCTGTTGACCATTCTTGGCAACCGACTTGTGCCATTTTAAACTAACAAATTTTCAATTTAAAAAATAAATCATTTTTGTTGATGCATTTTCATCTATTTGATAATATAAATTCACAAACAATTTCAGAGTTGATGTTTATTAAAGAAAATATGTGTATTTAATAAGATACAAAAGATCAATTTAAAAGTCTAAAAAGAAAGCAACATTACAAGAATTATGACCAAAAAAAAGACAGCTAACACTTGCAACTGCTAGGAAGAAATACATTAAATGTACTGTAAACAACAATTTGATAAAAAACATTCAAAATCGCAACTACTGGCCAAAACTGTTGCGACTCAAACCTCGTAATTTGAAAATGTGAAAGCTTTTAACATCACTATTAACAACTGAAGCCAATAAATTATACATGCACAGAAAATATAATATATATAACACATTCTAGACATCAATATTCATGTAACCATTCAATTCATATTTTATATATAGTGCTGACCTCAGAAAAAAAAATGGTTTGATTGCTTCAAAACAAGGGTCACTTCATCAAAGCATTCTACAATTTTAACATGTGGTAAAAGCAAAAGCTTAAAATTTCCAAGAAAAATCTTATAACACCGTGTAGAAGTATTTCAGACACACAAACTGTAATCATTTCAATCACTATGTACATCAACAGGCATGAAGAAATGAACAACTTCAATGTTCAAACACATTTTTTTTTAAGCACGGTATTTTTCATTTAATTCTAAAACAAATTAAGTAGACGCACGTTCGGTACCGTCCGGAGAAATGGGAAATGAGAAAAGAGTGTGGCAACCGCGACGTCATCACAACTTCATCTCCCACACGACTATGTGCGCGTCGTTGCTGTTGGGCTCCAGACTCACAGAGTTCCTGGCCTTGGGCTCGGGGCCGAGGCAGGCGTGCCGCCAGTTGACGTAGCCCCGGCCGCCCATGAGCGTGATGACCGTCCGCCGGCCCGTGTCGGCGCCCTGAGGGGCCTGTGGGGCCTCGGGGGGGGTCTCGGGCGTGGGCACGGTGATGGTGATGTCCGCCACGGCGCCGGGGGGCTGCGGCGCGGAGCTCGCGCTGCTGCCGTGCCGCGATACGGACCGGCTGCCGCTCCTCGGCGACAGCGCCTCCTCAGAGCCCGACGACGTGTACAGCGAGGACGAGCGGGAGTCCACGGACCAGTTGGAGAGGTCGAGCGAGCGCGGCCGGCCGGCCTTCAGGCGCAGCCGGCGGTCCAGCGTGCTGACCTTGCCCGGGATGGCCGCCAGCTCGGGGTCGCTGCGTCGCAGGGGCCCGCACTCGGGCCCCGCCGAGTCCTCGCCCTCGTAGTCCCGCACGTTCATCAGCTCCCCGTAGAGGCCGTACACGTCGCAGGCGTCGCCCGAGCCCTGCGAGGAGGTGGTCGACGCGGACAGCAGGCCCAGCCCGCGGGGCAGCGTCTTGGACGCCCGGCTGGACAGAGCGTCGGGCTCCTTGGGGCGGCGCCGGCGCACCACCAGGGGGCTGCTGGTCAGGTGGTGCCGGAGCCGGGCCGCCGCGCCGGGGGGGCCGGCGCACTCGGGGGCGGCGGCCGGGGGCGAGCGTGACGCCTGCCCGCAGCCCCGGGGCTGCAGCGCCAGCAGGAACGAGATGGGGCCGTAGTGCGCGTGGTACGAGATGTTGACCCGCCCGCTGATGATGGGCACGCCCTCCAGCCGGGGCAGCGGGATGGTGAGCGAGATGCCCACGTTGGTGCCCACCCAGAGCAGGCCCTTGCAGGCCATGAGCGCGGTCACCGTCACCGCCACGCGGCTGCTGTCGTTGGAGCCGCCGGCGGCGCGAAGCACGTTGTTGGCCACGTTGATGTCCTGCAGGTGCTTGAAGGTCTCCGTGTGGTATAGGCAGATGGTGCTCGAGCTCTTCAGCGAGATCCACAGGCCGATGCCCGAGTGCGCCATCAGGTTCACGTTGCCCAGGTGCTCGTGCTGGACTCCGAAGCTCTTCTGAAACACACGCACAACTCACTTGCGTTACCGTAAGAAACAGAAGGTAGTTTAAACAGGTAAATAAAGTAAATTAAAAAATTCAACATTGATAACCTCTAAATTTTTCTAGGTCAATTTTTTCCCTTCATAACTATCCTGTTACCATTTTCCAAGATAATGCAATATAACATGTAGTTGTATAAATAAAATTGTGAAACAAACATTTTAAAGAGTTGAATGTTTCAACACCATAGTTAAAAAAAATTTTATCTTGTGTATTATTTTATTTTTGACCATTGAGACTGAGATTTGGAGTTTAATGTTTGAACACCATAGTTAATAATATTTTATTTTGGGTATTATTTTATTTATGACCCTTGAGACAGAGATTTAGATCCGATGGGTGCATTCGAGATTTGGTTTCGATAAAATTGTTAACTGGCCCATCACTAATATTGAATGAAGTGGAGTAAGTACCTGCACTTGTCCCGTCTGCCCGCCCAGCACCCAGACCTTGAGCCCACAAGCGGCGTACAGGCCCGTGTTGATGGGCAGCAGCGACGACACGGGGTCCGAGCCCAGGGACAGCACCTGGGGCTCCGCCAGGCACCACGCCCCGTCCGCGCCGCGCCGGAACTGCAGCAGGCTGCCGTTGCCCAGCGCCACGAACACGCAGTCGCAGTGGTGGCGCACCTGTGTCACGGCGCCCGGCACGGCGCAGCTGGCCACCTCCTCCTGGCGCTCCGGCTCACCGGCCGCGTACATCACCAGCCTGCCAGCACACCACCGCGCGGCTCTCACACCACCGTGCGGCTCTCACACCACCGTGCGGCTCTCACACCACCACGCGACTCTCACACCACCGCGCGACTTTCACACCACCGCGCGGCTCTCACACCACCACGTGACTCTCACACCACCGCGCTGCTCTCAACACCACCGCGCTGCTCTCAACACCACCGCGCAATTCTCACACCACCGCGTGACTATCACACCACCGCGCGACTCTCACACCACCGCGCGACTCTCACACCACCGCGCGGCTCTCACACCACCGCGCGGCTCACACCACCGCGCGGCTCACACCACCGCGCGGCTCTCACACCGCGTGACTCTCACACCACCACGTGGCTCTCACACCACCGCGTGACTCTCACACCACCGCGTGGCTCTCACACCACCGCGCGGCTCTCACACCACCGCGCGGCTCTCACACCAATGCGCGGCTCTCACACCGCGTGACTCTCACACCACCACGCGGCTCTCACACCACCGCGTGGCTCTCACACCACCGCGCGGCTCTCACACCACCGCGCGGCTCTCACACCGCGTGACTCTCACACCACCACGTGGCTCTCACACCACCGCGTGGCTCTCACACCACCACATGGCTCTCACACCACCGCGCGGCTCTCACACCACCTCGCGGCTCTCACACCACCACGCGTCTCTCACACCACCTCGCGTCTCTCACACCACCTCGCGGCTCTCACACCACCACGCGTCTCTCAAACCACCGCGCGGCTCTCACACACACTATCACCACCCTGGCACCACGCACCACAGTTGGAAAAAACCCAGGTTTAAAAAAAAAAAAAACACGTTTTTTGTTTGAACCAGCTTCTTTTTATTACATTAGTTATTCTGGTTCTCGGCACGTTCAAATGAAAGCCATACAACATCCCGCTTTCTGCCACTCAAATGTTGAACCCTGAAGAGTTATAACATGAAAAAAAACCGGACTCCAGAGAATCAGCACATCTGACTGGGACTTAAACCACAGAAAGGGTACGGTACTTATTTCCCCACAGGACAGGATTCTCCGGAGAATGGGGATCGGCAGGACAGACTGGGATTTCCCACAACATATTTATCCTAAGTTAACAGTTGTATGATTACTAGAGTGTGAGAGTTATGTGATGAAACTAAACTACACTGACGCTATGATGACCCGGCTGTATCGAGGGCTGTACCGACCTGCGGCTGTCGGTGCCCATTCACACGGTGTCGCCCTGCAGCCCGGGCAGGAACTGTACTGACACTGTGATGACCCGGCTGTATCGAGGCAGTACCGACCTGCGGCTGTCGGTGCCCATCCACACGGTGTCGCCCTGCAGCCCGGGCAGGAACTGTACTGACACTGCGATGACCCGGTTGTATCGAGGGCTGTACCGACCTGCGGCTGTCGGTGCCCATCCACACGGTGTCGCCCTGCAGCCCGGGCAGGAACTGTACTGACACTGCGATGACCCGGTTGTATCGAGGGCTGTACCGACCTGCGGCTGTCGGTGCCCATCCACACGGTGTCGCCCTGCAGCCCGGGCAGGAACTGTACTGACACTGTGATGACCTGGCTGTATCGAGGGCTGTACCGACCTGCGGCTGTCGGTACCCATCCACACGGTGTCGCCCTGCAGCCCGGGCAGGAACTGTACTGACACTGCGATGACCCGGTTGTATCGAGGGCTGTACCGACCTGCGGCTGTCGGTGCCCATCCACACGGTGTCGCCCTGCAGCCCGGGCAGGAACTGTACTGACACTGCGATGACCCGGTTGTATCGAGGGCTGTACCGACCTGCGGCTGTCGGTGCCCATCCACACGGTGTCGCCCTGCAGCCCGGGCAGGAACTGTACTGACACTGTGATGACCTGGCTGTATCGAGGGCTGTACCGACCTGCGGCTGTCGGTGCCCATCCACACGGTGTCGCCCTGCAGCCCGGGCAGGAACTGTACTGACACTGCGATGACCCGGTTGTATCGAGGGCTGTACCGACCTGCGGCTGTCGGTGCCCATCCACACGGTGTCGCCCTGCAGCCCGGGCAGGAACTGTACTGACACTGCGATGACCCGGTTGTATCGAGGGCTGTACCGACCTGCGGCTGTCGGTGCCCATCCACACGGTGTCGCCCTGCAGCCCGGGCAGGAACTGTACTGACACTGCGATGACCCGGTTGTATCGAGGGCTGTACCGACCTGCGGCTGTCGGTGCCCATCCACACGGTGTCGCCCTGCAGCCCGGGCAGGAACTGTACTGACACTGCGATGACCCGGTTGTATCGAGGGCTGTACCGACCTGCGGCTGTCGGTGCCCATCCACACGGTGTCGCCCTGCAGCCCGGGCAGGAACTGTACTGACACTGCGATGACCCGGTTGTATCGAGGCAGTACCGACCTGCGGCTGTCGGTGCCCATCCACACGGTGTCGCCCTGCAGCCCGGGAAGGAACTGTACTGACACTGCGATGACCCGGTTGTATCGAGGGCTGTACCGACCTGCGGCTGTCGGTGCCCATCCACACGGTGTCGCCCTGCAGCCCGGGCAGGAACTGTACTGACACTGCGATGACCCGGTTGTATCGAGGCCTGTACCGACCTGCGGCTGTCGGTGCCCATCCACACGGTGTCGCCCTGCAGCCCAGGCAGGAACTGTACTGGCACTGTGATGACCCGGTTGTATCGAGGGCTGTACCGACCTGCGGCTGTCGGTGCCCATCCACACGGTGTCGCCCTGCAGCCCGGGCAGGAACTGTACTGACACTGCGATGACCCGGTTGTATTGAGGGCTGTACCGACCTGCGGCTGTCGGTGCCCATCCACACGGTGTCGCCCTGCAGCCCGGGCAGGAACTGTACTGACACTGCGATGACCCGGTTGTATCGAGGGCTGTACCGACCTGCGGCTGTCGGTGCCCATCCACACGGTGTCGCCCTGCAGCCCGGGCAGGAACTGTACTGACACTGTGATGACCTGGCTGTATCGAGGGCTGTACCGACCTGCGGCTGTCGGTGCCCATCCACACTGTGTCTCCCTGCAGCCCGGGCAGGCCCGCCGACAGGCCCTTGACGAACTCCATGGCGGTGACCCGCGTCTCCACCAGGTCGAAGGCCCCCGCGTCCTTGAGCAGCCCCGCGTGCTGCTGGTGCTGGGACAGCACGGCTATGTGGCTGCTGGCCCCGTCCGTGGTGCACACCCACAGGTAGCCGCTAGGGCGGGCGCGGCGCGCTCTCCCGCCGCTGCCCTTGCCGCCCGCCACGTGGTAGCAGCCGCAGCGCACCTGTGCAGACGCACAGTCCCCTTGACCCCTCCGCCCTCATTCCCAGGGTTCAGCTAGGGTGTACACACACCATGAGCCCAGCCTTCGACCACGGGGTTCGTGCAGAGCACACAACTTGTTCAACTAGGGTGTCTATGTCTACACGAACATCCCTTTTTTTTCCTGACTTCCCCCGACAAAATATTACAACAACTACTTACCTAATAAGCGAGAAGATTCACTTGTGTCGCTCGTGGACACCACGAACACATTTTTTGTTTATAAATATATATGAATATTTTATTTATTATCATAAATTAATATGTATTATTGATTATTGGGTGAACGGGCTCATGTTAAATTACTAATCTTTATTATTAATTAATATATCTTTATTATTCCTTTGAATTATCGTATGGTCTACTGTTTAATTAAACATACTTTCCATGAAATAGATTTTCGTTATTTATAAATAACTTTACTTCATCAAAAAAAAAATTATTTTCTTGCATAAAAATTGCACCCCTAATTTTCAAAACTTGATTTTAGTATAAAATGTGCAACGATTGTGTGATAAAATGTGGTAGTGTATTTATTTTAATAAAACTGGAATCAGGCTTAAAACTTTAGATACTTGTTTGTGCTTCAAATCAACACTAGAGAGTTGTTTGTATCCCTTAGGTTCACTTAATGATACAAAAGGATTATTAACACTACACAAATTAATGAAAGTATGTTTAATTATACAGTAGACCATACAATAATTCAAAATGATTAAAATACATATGGTTGTAAGACATTTAAATTTTAATAGTATGAAAATATTACTGATATTGAAGTAGCTTGGCTTCTGGGTTGTTGCCGTGTCCTTGGCAAATAATTCACCGATGTTTCAGTCGACATTGCAGTCGCCATCATCAGGGAGCAGTTACCTAGTAGTAGGTAACTGCTCCCTGATGATAGCGACTGCAATGTCGACCAGAAACGTCGGTGAATTATTCGCCAAGGACACGGCTACAACCCAGAAGCCAAACTACTTCAGGCAATGGCCGTGAAAGCCTGCGAATATTACTGATATTGTTTTCTAAATGAGATTGTGTCCATTTCTCCATAATTCCAGGTTTTGAAGACAAACTGTCTGTTCCTTGGGTTTTGCGAGCTTCCCAGCGTATCCCCTGCCGGTGCGGACAAGCTCTGAGAGCGTCGAGACGCACCTCAGTTTGATGCTGCGACTTGTAGACGGGCTGGGCGCGCACGAACAGCGGCATCTTGGTGGACGGCCGGCGCTCCTGCTCCGGGACCTCCCACGCGGGGGAGTTGCTGGGGTCCAGCGCCAGCTGCGCGAGGCGCAGCTCTGCACGGACACACACACACACACGTCACTGCCTCGGTCGCATCGCACGCCTGCACTGGCTCAGGACCAGCCCACACACTCACCCTCCCGCCACTCAGTCACCGCACTAGCATGCAACAAGAACCTGATGGATCAGAACTAACACTTTCACATGATCTGTTAATAATCCTTCTTCACAACTTTTTAACATCACATGATCAAATCTAATACCATTTACTATTTGCAGGAATGGACCTTTATTTCAAGTTAAAGTTGTAGCATTGCACAATGAGGATTTGTCATATACAGATATTTTTTTGGGTCATAAGAATATTGATTAAGAATAACTTTGATATGAAGGATAATAATTTTTTAATATGTAGATAAGGGTAATGGTTCAGAGCTGTTAAGAACTTTGGTTAAATTTCATGGAAAGCCTTAAAATACTTATTTCCTTGAGATATTTAATTATTAATTTGAGGGTTAATTCCAGTCCATAATACTTAATTTTAATATTTGATAATTTCAGTAATTGTTTTGTTTAAAGCAGTGTAGAATATAATTTTACAGGACATTATTTTTAAACTAAAATTTGTTATACTGTATGAATTTCATCTTTGATTACTAAATTTTGAACATTGTATTTAAATTTGTTGGGTAATTTTAAATTCTATTGGATATTGCTAGTGTAATATTTCGAGAAGAGTCTGGAAGGTACAGAAGGAAGAGCGGACAGGCGCGACACCCTGGCGCCAGAAAGTTAATTTTCACCTTGTAAATGCGTGTTTGGGATTTACGCGTCATGTGGACGCACAGCTGTAGCGACCGTCTGGTAGGTTCTCTGGAGGCTACCACTAGCTAGCCAAATAGGGCGAGCCCTGGCATGGAGTGATGCGCCCTTCCGAATTTCCTTATATGGTCATGTTCCTGAATTCTGTACTCTGATTGGTCAGTTGGCCCACGGGGTTGCCTCCCTTGTCTTCACCTTTACAAGGGAAGGTGGTCTCGTCAACCAAGTCACTTGTTGCCCGATCATTGCCGAACCAGGTCGCGCCGTCTGCAAGTCACGACACGATGGAAAATTACTAAGGGACAATTTAACGCCTAGGGGCTGGGGACAGACCGTATTTTTTTTAACTTAAGGTCTTTATTTTCTCGGACTAATTAATTAGAAATTTAGGCCCTAGGCGTCGGCATCGGCCCGACTTCGTGTGATCACGGTCCGCAATTGACGGTACCTTGAGTTATGTAGTTAACCAAGGGACATTACTAAAGTATATATTTTTTTTTGGCGAGTGAAAAGACTCCTCGACCCTCAACGGCAAGATATATGGTGCTGTGGTATGTATTTGGACCTCATCCTATCAAAATCCAAAGACATCGTAAAAATTTGTATAAGAAAAAACAAAAACTGTGCAAATAACAAAGCTCTCGAACTAAATTCATTTGTAAAATTGTGTACTGAAAAGAAATAAACAAAGGTAATTTAATAAACTCTTTTATTTCCAAATAACGTAGAACGCAACCATCTTACTGAAAAAATTCCTAAGGAACATTGTTTGTCTTTGTTTTTTGTTACGTTTCTCTGTGTGCTTAGCTGAGCCACACATACAACGTAACAAAGTACTAAAAGTGTTAAATCATAATCTTCATTTAATTTAATGTGTGACTATAAAATTAAATGAAGCATAAAAAAATATATATATAAAACACAGCTATAAATTTAAATTTCAAGACTTCTAGAACCATTACCGTTAAATTCAGGAATTTTTTGCAAATTTTATGGTCTGTAGACACCCTGTCAGAAGAAGAGTTGTTACGGGTAGCCCTGTACCCGAACATGAGTATGTGTGTGCCCCTACGAAGTGTAATAATGTACTGCCATGTGCATGTGTGTGTATAAAATGTGTGTTAAATTGTACTGTAACTATGCTAGTTGACCAGGCTCTCAGATCAAAGTAGAACTTAATGTTAACACGTCAACAGCCCTGTGTTTTCTCCAGTTACCGACATAGCTGTTTTCTCCGAAGCTTCGCATCTGTTTCGAATCTTCAAAACATCGGAAGCCTGAAGATTTGCTCATTAAAATATTTAGTATTTTTTTTCCTTTTGAATTCTAAATTTTTGCTTGAATAAAGTTGGTTACTTTAAAAAAAATCAACATACGGCACTCTTGTTTGCTTTTGTGAATGCTCAATATTTATATTACACACGGTTATAATTTTATTGAATGAATTTTGACGATTCTTTTTTTTTTTACGTCATTTCTGAATTTCGTAAAGTGAGGGTAATACAGCTTCACTGAGAACAATATTCACGATTCGATTCCACTTAAATATTTTAGACATTGTATTCCTGTATTGGATCTTTGAATATATATACTGTATAGAAGTCGCGAGTGGATAGGATTTACTCTACGTTTTTCAGGAGCGTATGATAAGCATCTTGGGAACTTCACCGCTGCAGTGCGCTGCCATAACGCCCTGTATCGTCTTAGGTTGTTATTTGCACGTTAAGAGCGCAGCACTGTCGCCCGCTGTCATTCCCCCCCCCCCCCCCCCCCCCAACCCAACATTCACTGCAGCTCAAGGTCGTTCAACGGGAGGGTGGGGAAGGGGTGTTTGAAGAGTTCGACACTTGTCCGCTAGGGACCACCACAAGCCGATGCCCTAGAGATGGTGGCGATTGCGGCGGTGAATTAACCAACTATCTCAAAACCGTATTAGAAATTTTAACCTGGTCTGGTGACTTCTATACAGTATATATATTCAAAGATCGAGTGTTCGCCGAAGTGGCTAGCGAGGGGGAACGTGGGAACCGCCGGCTCACCGGTGATCCACTCCTTCTTGACGGAGGGGTTGTCCGTCTGGAAGGTGTAGGTCTCCTCCTTGGCACGGCCGCGCACGGACAGCTGCAGGCAGCACGAGTCTGCCCACGCCATCTCCTCATCCTTCTGCTGGATCGAGGTCTGGATGGAGTGCAGTATGTGCCTGGCCGTGTCCGGGCCCAGCTCCTGCGCGTCACGCAACCACCACGACGCTCTCACCACGCTCACCGCGACGCTATCACCACACTCACCACGACGCTCACCGCGACGCTCTCACCACGATGCTCTCACCACGATGCTCTCACCATGCTCACCGCGACGCTCTCACCACGCTCACCACAATGCTCACCGCGACGCTCTCACCACGACGCTCTCTCCACGCTCTCACCACGCTCACCGCGACGCTCTCACTACGCTCACCACGACACTCTCACCATGCTCACGACACTCTCACCACGCTCACCGCGACGCTCTCACCGCGACGCTCTCACCACGACGCTCTCACCACGCTCACCGCAAAGCTCTCACCATGCTCACCACGATGCTCTCACCACGATGCTCTCACCACGCTCACCACAACGCTCTCACCACGACGCTCTCACCGCATGTAATAATATAAATAAAATTACAGTATGTTATTTTTTAACCCTTGACGCCTAGATATGGATTTGAGGGGTACATTCAAGGTACTCTGTGGGATTTTAGTTATAGAAAATCTTGGATCTGACATCACGACTAAATACACATTTTAGAGCGGCTGAAAATTTTCACGACGGACGCACCTTCCACCACAGCTAACACGCGTCAGTCAAATACAACACCTGTCCCGTGCGGCCGGGGAAAATTGTCTCGCCGACATGGCGTTTTTTTCTCCCCAACATTTTTCTACCAGGTTCAAAAAAAAATGTTTAGAATTGATTCAAAAATGGTTTGAACACATCAGAAACGGTTTTAACTAGTTTAGAAAAAAAGTTTCAGCCGCTCCAAAAATGTGTATCTAGTCGTGATGTCAGATCCAAGATTTTCTATAATTAAAATCCCACAGAGTACCTCGAATATACATCTCGAATCCAAATGTAGGCGTCAACGGTTAAAAATAACATACTGTAATTTTATTCATATGATTACATGTTAAATGTACAATATCTTGGGGAACGGTAACACGACAGGTATGAAGATAGGTTATCAGTATTGAATTTTTTAACTAATGTTATCATCTTTAATGTTTTCCATGAATTTTTTTCCTCGAATATTGAATCTTCCAAATGCTAAGGATTTGATGGTATCTGTGGGTTCAAGGATTTGATTGACCCATCCATAGTATTTAATTATGAGCCTATCAAGATGGTTTTAACATACCATGAATTACCTTATCCAAATTTCTTTAAGACAATAGCAATACTTTTTATTCAATATTTTAGTGGAGAAAATAAACACAAATATCAGCAAGTGAAAGAAAAATTTTTGAGTAGAACTACTGCAACTAATCACAGTTACAGCTGTATGTATCAAAATTTCTTTTTTCACCCTTTATTGTTTTCTCCATTTTGCATGTAAAGGTTTAATTATATTCAATAATGGCAGAACCACACACAGTATTATATAGGCAAGTAAAAAATTAATGTTTTTAAGAATCACTGATTCACTTCAAGAAGAAACATCTCATGTTCAACTCACATACTCATTTGTTTGACTTACAAACACAGAAGTGTGCGTTAAATGTCATTTTAATTCCTTAAAATAATAATGGTTCTTACAGATATTATGGTTGTATTTTTAACACAAAATTGAAGGGCTTCAAACTAACAATTTGTAGGGCATAATCTGCAGCTATATACTACTTTTTAATTTCAAGGATGGAAGTGATGTAACGTATTTCTTTACCACCTAATGGCTCAGAATTTTTTTTTAATATACATGCGTAGAGACCATATCATTAGAAAGATTGTACTTATCTAATTATATCAATGTATCTTAATTATGAAAATATAAAATGTTATTTAAAAAAAAAAGAAAATTACCAACATTTTCTGGTAAAATACGTTGTTAACACAGTGCAGTCCCGCTAATCCGAGCAAGTTTAGGGTAAAAATATATGTTTGAAATAATTTATTCCTTTGCATTATAAAAATTATTTTGTTATCGTGACCCAATTACCAAATATTAAATTATTTTTGTACTTTTAAAACTGTTATAAGCTGTGATAACATCATGTTTATGGAGACGTACTTCACTACACGTTGTTCCATTACAGCAATTATCCTAAAATATGGTAATCTGAAAGGTCTCTGCCCAAAGTGGTTTGGATCAGCGGGACTCCACTTTATTATTGTAGATTTTTGCCCACTCTTTATGTCTACATGGCACCCAAATAAAATAAATAAATCAATTAATTAACTGATGGATGTTATCTTTAAAAGATTTGTGCAATGGGAGTGCATGACTTGAAGTAAGCTATTGGACATAAGCCATTGCTAAGCACATGTATGTCTGTAGAAGAAAACTAAAAAAAACCTAAAGACAAAAACACAAATTAAGCAAAAAATTGCTGTTGTCAACTGGATATTAACACCACATAATATTCCATAACAGGAATATGGTCAAAACACAAAAGAAAAACAAAGAAAAATGGACAAAGAGAATGAAAAAAAAAACCACAAATGATGACAAGTAACTAATGGGTAGAGACCTGCAAAATTCGCGGATTCATTAGGCAATAGACTAGAATTCAAACACATATACCTCTGAGATAATTTTGCTATTGGTTTACTGTTCATCTGGACGAATCTCAACCAGTTATAAACCCTCAAACAAAGAAGGATTGAATCACAGACAAACCAGCTAAAATGTTTAACTTTTGAACTTTTTCTTAATTTTTATCTATATATTTTTTAAATTTTGATCGGTTACTAAATTAACAGCATTTCTGCACCAAGGGTGCGGGCAGTTTTATTCAGTCACAAGGGTGTCAAAAATATGTAGGCAAACAGGCAAATTTCCAGATTAAAATCAGTAGTAGGGATATTTTAAATACAAATAATTTAAAAGGCACACATTTTTACTAACGGCTGTTACATTTTGAGTTTTGATAATGGATTTTTTTTTTGTTAAGTTTAAGAATGTTTGGTATGAAATAAAATGTAGATAAGTTACAAGTCGGCAGCCGACGAACTTGCGTTATTTTCCCAAGTGTTTAGGGGTGTGTGCAGTCCATCCTGAAGGCCATCGTAACCGCGAATATTGCAGGTCTCTGCACGATGGGACACGGGGACCGACCTTGTAGGTGCCCTTCAGGGACGACACGAGGTCGGCTATCCTGCTGACCACCTCGTAGTCGTGCATCAGGTCGCTCATCTCCGCGCACAGGCCGTCCACGCCGTTGGTCGCGTTGGCGGAGCTGTCAGAGTTGGTGGCGCTGTGGTTCGACTTGAGGCTGGAGCCGCGGTGGAGGCCGGCCGTCAGGATCCGGCTGAGCGTGGGCGACGCGCTCGTGTCCACCACCTGCCGAGAGCGTCTCCCCTGTCACTCGCTCGCCGGCCAGTCGCAGAGCTCACCAAGAAACACTCATTAAAGTCAGGCCTGCTCGCCTGTCCGAATATTTTAAATTTCATGTACTACCAAAAAAAAATTATACAATTTGCATTCACTTGAATTTCAAGTACTTAAACTTTTAAATTATGAGTATTTAATTCAAGGGCGTAGCCAGGGGGGGGGGGGGAGGAGGTTTTAGGGGGTTCAACTCCCCCCCCCCCCCCCCCCCTTTAGCACCTAATCTTTAATTAATTTCTTATTCATCACTCAAACAAATTTCATATTAAAATTAATAAAATTTTTACCATTATAATATTTAAATTTAAGTATCGAAAACTGCTAAAATAGCACTATTTTACACAAAGTCCAAATTTTCCCGGGGGAGGACCCCCGGACCCCCTGCTTTAATACGGGGGGGGGGGGACATGCTTCTTAACACCCCCCATACACATATCCTGATTAGGCCAATGTTTAATTGCATTATAAATTGTAGTGAAACTGCTGTATTTCACTTTTCAGTTAAGTATCTGCATTAAAATTACTTATGATTTAATAATAGAACCAAGATTTCATGGTTTTATTTTTATGCCAGTATCATTTTAGAAATAAGAGATTTTGATTTTATCATTTTTTTAATTTTATTTTTATAAATCCTATCTATTCATAAATAATATAGTTACTATTAAAATAATATTACACAAAAATGTTTCTTGAAATATATTTCATCAAAATAGTGTGATTTGTATTGTGGTACATGATGCACTTAAACAATGAAATATTTGGCATAAGCATTTCTAGCACAGAATTGCTCAGTAGCTACTATAAAAATTAATTGACAAGAATATGCGTTTTTGAAAAAATGTTACATCACAAATCAGTAATGTAAAGATGAGTTTTAAAAAAAAAAAGTGGAATGAACTAAGAAAAAATATATTTTGTAGATTTTGGGCCTATATTTCTAAGCAAATAATTCTAATAAAATAAATTACAAACATTAAATAAAATCAACTGAAATATATTTTTTTTGTAATTTGAGTTATATTTTGTTAAAACACTTACTAATTAAATGATTTTAGTAGCATTCATTGTACCTATATGGTGTAATAACTTGCATTGCAGTATTATAATTAAGGTACATGTATATTAAAGAGCTTTCAGGTGTTATTTTGGATTTGTAGCAATTCACTGTGATTCACTGTTCACCCTGAGTGTAACCCTAAAATATAGATGTTTAAATTCCCAGTTTAAATACATTAATACACCCTAGCCATGCGATCACAGAAAGCAGTGATACCACAATGCTACAGGCCTCACATATCAGGGCTTCAGAAGCTAGGTTGTTAATAGTCAGCGGTGAAAAAACAGACTATTAAGTCATAGTGAAGTATCTGTGTGTGCGCGTGTGTAAATTTTTTTACTCTATTAATTGACTTTGAACCTGAACACCTTTTTGCAAGCTACAAATCTCGCCATGTCACGCTGGTACGTAAGTGGATGTGTACCTCAATATCGGAGACTGGGTAAGTCCACTTAAGCCCCAAGCGCTCGGTGCTGTTGAAGTCTTCGGACGGCCGCGGCGATACGGAAACGCAAACCACCATGTCGTTCAACAGGAGCAGCCTTCGAGGCTTGGACTTCGTGATGAAGCCAGACTGGTTGTACTCCTGTACACAACAGCAAAACAGCTTCCAACAAGGAGCACAGCAAAACAATGAACACAACAAGGAGCACAGCAAAACAATGAACACAACAAGGAGCACAGCAAAACAATGAACATTAAAAGAGAAACTATTATGATACTACACTAAAACCAACAGTGTAAAATCCAAGGTGAACGTATTTTTTTTTTTTTTTTTCGAATTTGGAAGACTTAAAATTAGAGCACAGAAAACCTAGACAAAATACTTGAGATCACTTGTGTGGTCTTGCAAAAAGGGCATAATCCCAAACAACAACGTTTTTTACTATTATATCTAAAGAAACTTCGAAAAAATATCCAATTTACCAAATACAAACTCAAAATATAAAATTACAGGGGTGGTAGTCTAAATTATTTTGCTTATATATTTTCATTATTTTGATGATTTCAAATAAATTGTTTATGACAGTTTTTATCAATTTGATAAGAAATAATTCAACACTTTTTGGAAACTTGAGTTAACAGCTATTTGTAATAAAATCCTGGTATGAACTATGAGAATTTAATCATGTGATGTACATTTTCAATTGTGAAACTACTTATTTTTGGGCATATCATTCAAATTAAGTTTGTATTCATTTTTGAATTAGATAATAAAATTACATTTTACAACAAAGGCTGCATACAAATAGTTACTTTAAAAATGTAATCACACAATTTCAGTTCTCAATTCACACTAGGATTGGAATATTAATTAATCAATAATCTCCAAACATTTGAACTTATTTACAAAACAATATTAGTGTACAATAAACAATAATTATACTACTATGAAGATAATAAACATAATGAATAGAAATAACAATAAAATAGAATAAAATATGATAAAATATTAAATCATTAAATACTGCCAATTTCAGCACAAAGAGCTGCACTACAATAAAGAATAATTTTGGTCCCTTCAAAGTTCTTTAGAGTACAGCTTTACTGCATAAGGAATAATTCTGGGTTTATAAGAAGATTAAGGGAAAAAATGAACAACTGGACGCGGTGTAAACCAATAAAAGCTCTTGAAAAAAATGTGCGCTTCAGTTTGCAATTAATTTTTTAATTTTTTTTTCTTCTTAAATTCAAAAATGTCATAAAATGAATTTTAAAATACCCTTCCCACGTACAGTTGAACCTCATTTATCCAGACTAACAGTGACCAAAGACAATCCAGACAATCAAAAAACTGGATAACTCAGGTGATATGGGTAATAAGTAAATTAAAATTTTTTTCTAGTACGCAGACTTACTGTTTAGTACAATAAAAAAACCTATGTTTTGTAAAAAAAAAATTCCATAGTATACATTTCCAGTGTACTTAAAAGTAATTTAAAAAATACAAAAATAACAATTCACATCTATTCTTAACGAAGAAATAATCAAAATTATTCTGTTTAAAACATGACTGGTGATTTAACGGTACATTATCGTGAGGTAAGTAAGCATGTTTGTTTGCGTAGATGGAGAATAAAACGACTGTTATTTTCATGTGAACGTTAAAATGTCCGCGAGTGTGACCCGGGCGAGCGAGCGGCAGGGCCTCACCAGCTGGGTGACGTTGTCCTCGCGCAGCAGGTAGCGGTTGGCGTCGGACAGCGGCCGCGCCGAGAACTTGCCCCCGATGTGGCGCAGGGTCTCCTTGAAGGCCTGGAACTGCTCCGCCTCGCGCTTGCGCTCGTTCAGCATCTCGGCGAGCGACTCGAGCTGCGTCAGGGCCAGCTGCAGCGACATGCGGTCGTGGTGGCCTTGCGGCGTGTGCTTCAGGAGGTCCTGGGAAACACCACGACGATCACTCGACACTCCCTCCCGCCTCTCTGCATCACCCTCATCGCCTCTCCGCATCACCTTCATCGCCTCTCTGCATCACCCTCATCGCCTCTCTGCATCACCTTCATCGCCTCTCTGCATCACCCACTCCGCCTCTCTGCATCACCCTCATCGCCTCTCCGCATCACCCATATTGCCTCTCCGCATCACCCTCATCGCCTCTCCGCATCACCCACATCGCCTCTCCGCATCACCCTCATCGCCTCTCCGCATCACCCTCATCGCCTCTCCGCATCACCCTCATCGCCTCTCCGCATCACCCTCATCCGCATCACCCTCATCGCCTCTCCGCATCACCCTCATCGCCTCTCCGCATCACCCTCATCGCCTCTCCGCATCACCCTCATCGTCTCTCCGCACCACCCTCATCGCCTCTCCGCATCACCCTCATCGCCTCTCCGCATCACCCTCATCGCCTCTCCGCATCACCCTCATCGCCTCTCCGCATCACCCTCATCGCCTCTCCGCATCACCCTCATCGCCTCTCCGCACCACCCTCATCGCCTCTCCGCACCACCCTCATCGCCTCTCCGCACCACCCTCATCGCCTCTCCGCATCACCCTCATCGCCTCTCCGCATCACCCTCATCGCCTCTCCGCATCACCCTCATCGCCTCTCCGCATCACCCTCATCGCCTCTCCGCATCACCCTCATCGCCTCTCCGCATCACCCTCATCGCCTCTCCGCATCACCCTCATCGCCTCTCCGCATCACCCTCATCGCCTCTCCGCATCACCCTCATCGCCTCTCCGCACCACCCTCATCGCCTCTCCGCACCACCCTCATCGCCTCTCCGCACCACCCTCATCGCCTCTCCGCATCACCCTCATCGCCTCTCCGCACCACCCTCATCGCCTCTCCGCATCACCCTCATCGCCTCTCCGCACCACCCTCATCGCCTCTCCGCATCACCCTCATCGCCTCTCCGCATCACCCTCATCGCCTCTCCGCATCACCCTCATCGCCTCTCCGCATCACCCTCATCGCCTCTCCGCATCACCCTCATCGCCTCTCCGCATCACCCTCATCGCCTCTCCGCACCACCCTCATCGCCTCTCCGCATCACCCTCATCGCCTCTCCGCACCACCCTCATCGCCTCTCCGCACCACCCTCATCGCCTCTCCGCATCACCCTCATCGCCTCTCCGCATCACCCTCATCGCCTCTCCGCACCACCCTCATCGCCTCTCCGCACCACCCTCATCGCCTCTCCGCATCACCCTCATCGCCTCTCCGCATCACCCTCATCGCCTCTCCGCACCACCCTCATCGCCTCTCCGCACCACCCTCATCGCCTCTCCGCATCACCCTCATCGCCTCCGCATCACCCTCATCGCCTCTCCGCATCACCCTCATCGCCTCTCCGCACCACCCTCATCGCCTCTCCGCATCACCCTCATCGCCTCTCTGGACTTCATCGTAAGTCGAACCCTACCTTTCTATATGCCCTCCTCCGAAAAACTAAAATTTACTAATAACCCTCCACACCAGGATAACTTTCATCCACTCTGAAAATCAATTTACACATCATCCTTCACTGCTGCAAAACCTAAATTAGCATGGTGCTGCACAGTGTACAACTTTTAAATTGTGATTACCGTTGTTTTGGAACCTGAGATGCCGATATGCCACCTTTCCTGACGTGTTTCCATAACAGACTGGCAATCGTAAATTTTGTGTAAAACTACAACATGAAATTCAGATTGGCACAGCATTTATACCATATAATTGAGATTAACATTACTTTTAGGAAGGAAAATAATTTTTTTAAATGCGGACAGAAATAAATATGCATCGGGTGCGCTCCGTTCAGCTCAAGACGCGCCGGACGCCTGCACGGGAACACGCCGGGGAGCGGACGGGCGCCTGGTCTCACCTGGAGGAACAGGATGAACTGTGGGAACCTCTGCACTGGCTTCACCATCAGCCCGAAGAAGGACAGCCGGTCGTGGGCGCTGATCTGCTTCACCTGCAAACACACACACAACACTCCATGCACGGGCGTCTCTGGCTACTTGTGCAACAATTGACTGTTACAAACAGTTAACTTAACCATTTTCAGGTAATGTAAAAATTTGCTATGCACAGAGTAAAATTTGCTATGCACCTGTTGTGAGCTGTTAGTTAGTTGCTGAACAGTTCAAAGTGGGAATTTTTTTTTTCATTGATCAAAATTTTGTTACAGTAATGTCTGTGTGTAACACTGCACCGAGTGAATATCTTCTATTATCCTACAGGTTGCATTATCTCTGAGAACATGCACTGTACAGAAAGGGAAAGAAAAAAAAAGGAAAAAAAAAAACTAGATATTTTCAAGTACATCCAGTAGTTTTATTTATACTATTTTCATGTTTATAAAATACTTTTTACAGTGATGACATAAAGTAGTAGATCAGGTGTCAAATAAAAATTACATACAAAGCATAGTTTGAAAATATACAAGACATTTTGTACCTTACTCGACAGAGGTACTAGCATTTAAAAGTAAATAGATTTCTTTTATGTCCCGCCCAACCACCCAAACGTTATGTGCCGGAGGCGCCCATTATCCCGTGGTTTTATATTCAGACAGATTACACCGACAAAAATTTAAGACTTCATTGATGATGTCTTTATTTTCACGAATGTTGCACATAAATGTGTCACTAATGCTGTGTATTATATACATTAAATTACTCAAATTGTGGCATAAATAATATTCTTTTTATCAAAACAAGATACCGTGTTAGTGGTGCTACTAAACCTACTTAACTTTATTAGCTGTAACAAAATCATATTAAATAAATTTTGAGGCTCTAATCTCTTTCTGGTGCTGAATTATAGTTTAAAATTTAAATTTTACTTTATTTACAATCTTATTACAATACTATTACTATTAATAAAAAGATTAAATATGCAATGTGGTCATTTGGCACATTGTCATAATAATTTTCTTTACATTAACCTATACTACAAACAAAAAATGTAACTTCTATACGAGCACCTTATTCACATTTTTTAATAATAAATTCAGTCTTCATTTTAATTTTCCAAATTAACATCCTAAATTTAAAGGTGTTAACTGCAAAGCAACTGTACAAACATATTTTAGTTTCTTTGTGCTTCATAATATAACTTGTAAAAATTAATAATTTTTTGTATTAATAGGTACTGGTTGCTTACAAATTTCTCATAAGAAAAATTCAAATAGCGAAATATCATGGGAAAATGTGTATAGTTGTAAAATTCTTTTGTAAATCTAATCCGACTGACGATAAAGTATATAACCATGCATCTCCCGTTACGTGGTGTCGTATTCGTCATACATAGTTTGATGGGAGGCACATAAAGATAAACTGTGTGTCATGTTTATCATTGAGTGTTATTCTACGCATTTATATTACGTAACGTATATTTTCCTACACAATTTTTGGAACACATTAAATAAATAAGCCTCACTATTTACAGAAACTAATGCTTCGGAATACACAATTTCGAATAGCACGGACATTTTTGGGAACGCATTAGTCGTGCTAAGTGAGGGATAGGTGTACTTTAGTGCCTATATTTCCTGTTGGTTAAGCTTAAAAAGAAAATGCAAATAAAAATAAATTAATAAATTAATAAATTAATAAATGGTGACTAATAGATTTCTAAACGCTCGATTTTTTTAGCACTACTCGTCTTGAATCAACATCAAAACGCGCCACTCGAGCACGCCGCGATGCAATGAAGTGTGGGACAGACCACAGCGAAGCAGGAAGGGACGGAGCCGACTTATAGATTTCTAAACACTTGATTATTTTAGCACTACTCGACTTGAATCTACGTTAAAAGGTGCCGCTCATACACCCCCCACTGCAAAGAAGTGTGGGACAGACGGGGGCGAAGCGGGAAGGGACGGGGGGCGGAGCTCTTGGACGCACCTTGAGGAAGTCAGCGAGGGCGGACTTGCGCTTGGCCTCCTGCTTGGCCAGGTCCATGGCCACCGAGAAGTTGTTGATGAAGCCGCTGTAGATGTCCAGCACGATGGACTTGGAGAAGCTGGCCACGAACACGTCTCCGATGCGCTCGTCGCGGTCCCAGCTGCGGATGCTCTCCGTCAGCGCGATGCGGAACAGCGTGTGGCACTGCAGGATCTCGGGCAGGCGGTGGAACAGCGTCGAGATCTTGGCCCCGTTCAGGATGGGCGGGTTGCTCTCCTCCAGGGGCTTCTTGTAGTCCTGCGGGCAAGCACTACGCCCCTGCCACTCTGACCCTCCCGAGCACAGCGCACACGACAGCGGAGAGGGGGATAACGTGGGACAAGATTTACTTCTTTCACCCTCCACACCGGGATAACTTCCATCCACTCTGAAAATCGATTCACACATCATCCTTCACTGCTAAGTGTTTTATTGCAAAACCTATATTAGCATGGTGCTGCACAGTGTACAACTTTTCAATTGTGATTACCATCCCATTACCATTGTTTTGGAACCTGAGATGCCGATATGCCACCTTTCTCCTGACAAGTTAATACCAAAAAGTAAGTCAATACACAGAAAAAAAACACAGAGATGCAAGTTATATCATGGAATCAAGCAGCATTTAACAAAACTTCCATTCAAATAAAAAAATAAAATAAAGAAAATAATAATAATATTTGAAACTTAATGAATGTCATTATTTCTGGACAAAAATTGCACCAAAGTGTTTAAATAAAAATAATTAATTTTATTTGTTTTATTGTGCATCTCTTATTGAATTTATTTCTAAACCACAAATGCTCACCAATTTATTTTTATTGTTCTGTAGGTGTCTGTTTCAGGCCAGTTTATTGCAAAATATTTTGTCGTAAAAATGCAGCATGCAAATAAACTATTATAGTGGAGTAAGTACTAAAAAAAACAGTAACAATAACACAGAAATCTTCTGTTTTGGAAATGAGATTGGACTAAAAATAAAATCATAAAATATTGTTTATAGGAATAATGTATGAAACATAGTCAGAAAATTGCCAGACTTTTAGCAGGTTTTTCCATCGCCATGTTTGTTACAATTGCGAACCTCCGATAAGAACCTACATTATGTATTCTATTGTTTAGTTTTATCTAGTTAGTAAATGAATATTTTGTTTTATTGTTGAAATAGATTATATATTGAAGAGTGAAGCTTTACTTCTAGTGTGTGTGTGGCTACACACCTATATGGCTATATACTGTATCATTCAAGACTAAACACAGAAGCAACACAGCAAAAGGAAATGAAGGGAAGAATCAACCACGCCCAATTTCAGGGGCGTAGTCGGGATTTCAGCTCAGAAGAAGGAAGGGAGAAAGGTAGTGGGTTGAATATTATTTAGCATTTCCTCACAAACAAAAATATAAACATACATATTTTACATACAATCCAGGAAAAACGAAATGAGTAACAAAAAAAAATCTAAAAAGAAAATTATCACCAATTCTAAAAAATTTTGGAAATGGAGGGGTGTTATTTTTGACTAAGCCCCTACCCTAGTCCTTCAGCTGCACTGGGGTTAGACATGAGTCCTCCCACCCCATGGTTTACCCTCACACGGTGCTTACCGAGAATATCTTCCTTCGCGCTCAAACGTTTTACACCCTCCTGCATTTTATCCTACCAAAGATAAATTCACTCCAACCCAATTATTTCAAATGTTTCAGGCTTACATCAAGAGCAATGCAAGCCTCCCCCCAAAGAGCAACAAAGAGTTCCGACTGAAATTTGGCAATTTAAAATCCTGACTTTTAACAGTAAAGATTCCTGACTCGTTTTAAATGTGCCAAAAAAATTTAAATCGAATAACAACTAAATCACAAAAACTCACCACATATTACTGATTCAGGCGTTCCCATTTCCCCCAGCCGTTCATTCCGTCGATGCCCCATTCTCGTCTCCCCAGTGGAGGACACGAGGGGACGGGTAGAAGGGGATGTTTCTCAAAAAGAAATTTAACTTTGAGTAGGTATACATTTTATATTTTTGTTGTTATTAAAAAGTTAAAATTTTCACTACATGAAATTAAAATACATTATTTATTTGAATGAAAATAAGGGAAGTTACTTTACAACATTAAAGTGTGTTTGTTCCCCTCTCCAAGGATGCCGTCAGTAGAGACCGGAAAATTCGCGGTTTCATTTCGCGATAGGCTAGAATCCAAGTGCGTGTAACTTATTTCCGCTTCAGTAATTGGAACACAGTTTGCCTGAAGGAATGTGAGCCAATGAATAATTAGAGACTGGAAAAATTCACGCTTTGGATGACCTCTAGGATAGACTCCAAAACCCCCTACACACTTCGGAAAATGCCACCTGCTCATTGGCTACTGACTCGTGACACCTGTTAAGTGGGACGCTTGCGATTCGATACTTTTTTGGTTGAAGGTTTTTAATTGGCTCAAAGTCCTTAAGATAAACTGTGAGCCAATCAAAGAAGCAATATAAAGGTAAAGTTGTTTGGATTCTACCATATCGTGAAATGAATGCGCGAATTTTTCCAGTCTCTAACAATGAACCAGTGGTAGAAGCAGCACTAAGCTATAATTATTTGAATTGTAGCATATGACGAAATGAATACGCGAACTTTCCTGGTCCCTACTCATCGGCCACCGGGCACTGGTTCACCCCGGGACTGCGCACAGGGGACGGCGGGCGACGGGGCACTCACGTTGACGAGCCTCTGCAGCGTGGCGACGTACGAGTTCTCCGAGTGGACGATGGCGGCCACGATGTGGCGTCTCTTGAGCTGCTGTGGGGACAGGTCGGGGGGCGCGGGAGGGAGCGACGGCGGCGCCTGGCGACGCTGCAGGGCGCAGGTGAAGTTGGCGAAGCCCGTCGCCGACTCCTCCTCCACCTGGTGTCAACACACAACACACCCATCCGTCCGACCCTCCAGCCCACAACAGTGCAGGTCCAAGGGGGAAGCCTTCTTTTCACAGACGAGAGAGCCAAACGCCCGATCGTGCATCTTCGGTTTTTATTTGGTTCATTGTAAATAAACATGGCGATGTTGATAAAAGGATACTAATGGTCAATTAGGTTAGATTAGCTACATTATAAATACTTTAAAACATTGTTTGCCGGTTGATTTGGTTAGGATAGCTACATTAAAGATACGGGGGGGAAAAAAACATGAACTTCGGGTTTAGGCTCTCTCGTCTGTGAAAAGAAGGCTTCTCGGTCCAAGGCACCATCACGGACAGACTTCACCCTCACGCGACAAACACAACTCCCTCGAAAATACCCGGTACAGAGCAGTGCAAAGAAATACTGAACACAAAAAATGCAATGCGTGTTGACACAATGGGTTAGCAACACAGGATCAGTCTTTGCCTTTCTCATTCAAGGACCCTGCCTACCTGAATATTCCAAAAGATTTCTTAGTTAAAGGTGGATTTCCATCTGTATGCGGCGTAGTTGATGGAACATTGATAAACAGTGATAGTCCCCCAGTACATGAACCTACAAACTAGGCAACAGTAATGTAAACAATTAATAAAATAACGCAAAGACTTTGCAGACTGGCTGTAGGAATGCAAAGAGGTTAAAAATTTTGGTAGAACACATTTACTTTGCACTTTTCAGTTATATGCAAAGTGCAAAGTGCAAAGTGAAAGGTTGCATAGTTTATTGGTGGAATAGACACCAGGGCACACACTTCAGTACAAACAACATGATTTGAAAACTGCTCAAGATATCAGAATAGTTTGTTTACACAAAGCACGTAATGAATCACTGAGGGCAACTGAGTATTTCGCTTCTCAATTGTCTTTTTTTTAATGCGAGTGTAATGGCTGAAATGTGTCTTTTTTTTTGACGTGAAAACATCTAATAAATCGATGAACGCCGGCTGCACGCACGAAAAAGTGTCCCACTACGGATGTCCCACAACGGATGTGTTCTGTTTGCTCATTGTACGCATGCGTGGCATCTTTCTTCATGCTCATTGTACGCATGCGTGGCATCTCTCTTCATGCTCATTGTACGCATGCGTGGCATCTCTCTTCCACTCGATTGGAACAACCATCGATTTGACTTTTCAATCATATTTTCGTCGTTTGAATTATTAATATTATGTAATTTAACGATCGTCCACCGATTTTCAGCACAATTGGTACGGTTATTTAAAAGTAATGTTGAATATTAAAATATTAAAATATGTTTTGAACCAACAATGTAGTTTTACAGTTACACATAATAATTCAAATTACACCCGGGATCTTTTGCACAATGTTTTAAAAAATATTGTAACACATTATAAATAAGTTTGGTGTATTTGGGATGCGTATTTGTTATCAAATAGTGTTATAAAAACAAAATAATATTATTCCCCTACCCTGAATTAAGTTTATAAATTAATATATATGTCATTTGAAACTACTTTTCTTTTCATGTATGGCCGCGTGGTCTTGCGGTCAGCGTCGCAAACCTTCAATCCAAAGGATGTAGGTTCGAATCCTGGCAGATGTAAATTTTTTTTTGTACTTCTAAAAATAAATACGGCACACGCAACATTTCAATAGTAATAAATATATTTGAATTAATGAATGAATGGAACTAAAAGTAAATTTATTAATTAAATTGTACATTTCATTTCACTCCTTTGTATCCATACAAAATAGTGATAATTCAATAAAAATGATTCAAATTAAAAAAAAATTTCTTCCTCAAAGAATATAATATTTTTAATGCTTAAATGGTTTGGTTGCAAGAACCTATTACGGCTCAGTCTCAGGCCGAATATATTTCCTTTTCTTCTGGATCAATCATTTCATCAATGTTTTGTTATGACGTTGTCACGTTAAACTATCGTCCGTAAACCGACTTTACAGACAACCAATTTTTTCAGAGTAATTTTTAGACATCAAAGATCCGGTACAGATTCTTGAACGCACTCAAGGGACTTGCATTACATGTTTAACTTTAATCTCATTGTTGCGCTTTGCACTGGGAGAAGACTGCACGCCAGGTCAGATACTGCTCTGGAAGAACCAGCGATTGTCGCACTAAGCATCCCGTCTCACCGACACTAATACACCCCTAGGCGGTGTACTAAGTTCTTTGATCCAACACATATTTGCCTGACTTGATGTAAGCTTTTGGACATACGCCATTGCTAAGTCTGTAGAAGAAAACTACCTGTTTTTTTTCGTACCATGTGCGTCTCTGCCTGAGGACGGGAGCAGATAGCAGTTCCCCCAAGCGTTGCTTGTTTCTGTTTTGGATAACTATTGTGTTTGTTTCATCCTTTCGTTTTGTTGTGTTTTTGTCTCGTTTCAACTGTTGTGCTGAATTTTTTTGGGGTTCAATTCATCATCTGTGGTTTTTTTTTTTCGTTCTCTTAGTCCATTTTTCTTTGTTTTTCTTTGTTTGTTGACCATATTCCTGTTATTGGAATATTTTGTGCTGTATATATCCTGTTGACAACAGCAATGTTTGCTTAATTTGTGTTTTTTGTCTTTTGGTTTTGTGTAGTTTTCTTCTACAGACATACATGTGCTTAGCAATGGCTAGAGACCGGAAAAATTCGCGGGTTCGATGACCTCCAGGATAGACTCCACTACACTCTACACACTCGGGCAAATGCCACCTGTTCATTGGCTGCTGACTTGCGAGTCGTCTCGACCGAGTGTCTGTGATTAGACACTTCTGTGAGCGAGGGTCTCTGATTGGCCCTCCATTGCTCCAAATGAACAGTGAACCAGCGGTAGAAGCAGCGCTAAGGTATGTAATTATTTGAATTGTAGCGTATCACGAAATGAATCCGCGAATTTTGCAGGTCTCTAGCAATGGCTCACATCCAAGTCATGCACTTCTCCCCAGAGACCAAGGAGGAGGAAGCCCACTCACCTCGGGAAGCAGGGGCATCTTGCCGGCGGCGTTGACGCGGTCTCCCCCGTCCACGTCATACTGGCTGACGGAGCCGCGGCGGATGGAGAACCAGCGGGAGAGGCGGCCCTGCGCCCCCGCGTCCACCTGGCCGGGAGGGGGGTCCGGGGGCTGCCTGCCTCCCGCCCGCCACTTGTCGCACAGCGTGCGCGCCTTGTGCAGGGTGGACCTCAGCTGGCCATTGCTTCTGGAACAACCCCGCGGCGCCCGCCTCCCTTCAGCATCCCCTGCCCTGCGACACTCCGCCACGCTAGCTCAGGCAGGGTGAGCTGCAACTGTACTGTCGTGCTGCACACCAGCGGTTCCCAAAAGGTCACAGGGGTTCGGTCACATAAAGCAGGCACAATAACTGTCAAGGAGTAGGAGTTCCGCCAAAAGAAAAGTAGATTGTAGGGCTCCCTGGCCAAAAAAAAAAGGGGGGGGGAAGGAAACCGCTGCTGTAGAGCTCACATCAATGCTCTTTATTAGAGACCCGGAAAATTCGCGGGTTCAATGACCTCCAGGACAGACTCCAATATCCTCTACACACTCGGGCAAATGCCAACTGTTCATTGGCTGCTGACTTGTGAGTCGTCTTCTCGACTGGGTGGCCTGTGATTCGACACTTCTATCAGTGAGGGTCTCTAATTGGCCCTCAGTCCTCCAGATTAACAGTGAACCAATGACAGAAGCAGTACTAAGGTATAATTTTTTGAATTTTAGCATAACACGAAATGAACCCACGAATTTTCCGGGTCTACTCTTTATGTATCAACCTTTGAAATATATCACTGGCTGTGCAAATAACCTTGCGAACCAGTTTACTTCCTGCACATTTCACAACGACCGCAGCTTTCACTACCTTCCTCTAAACAAGCAAAGATGGTGGGGTAAGATACACAGTGCACTTCAGCTAATCTTGTCAGTCACAATATCTGTTCTCCAACAACATTTGGGAACTTGGCCTAGCATGCTGCTACTTATCAATATCAATAACACGTAATTACTAGAGACAAGATTTAATGGTTTTATTTTCAGGCCAATATCATTTTTTTAAAACAGGAGATTTCGATGTTATTGGTTTTATTTTTTTATTAAAACCTGTTTATTAAAGAAGACTGCATATGACTGAACAAAAATGACAATTAAATGTTTCATGGTATTACCTAATTTCTCCAAAAAAAGTTTCCTTTTGAATCATACATGATGCACTTTTACAACATGATTTGTAATAAGCGTGTATGACTATCCGGAACACAAAAAATAATCTTTTAAATATTTCTGGGCTTGAAAAATGTACCTACTAATGTCATAATGTATAAAATTGGTACCTAGCTAGTAACAGTTGCAAAATTAAAAAGAAGTAAACTTTTTACAATTTTTTTTGCATAAAATGTGGTACAAATGAATCAGGTATTTGCAGAAGGTCGCATGTCCAAAAACATGAATTGTGAGAAAAACACAAAAAACTGGTTTGCATGTGGCCATATAATTCTAGCATTAAATGGAATTTTGTATACACACCATAATACTACAGAAATGATGGCACATGATAATAATTGTGTTACATCGTAAAATAACATATGTACAAATATTTAAATCTGCTGGACTTATGCCCTTTTACAAATATAACCCTAAACTGTCACTGGCATCACTTCTGAAAATGAAACAAAAATGTTACTCTATGTATTTAAGAGATATAATAATTGAAAACACATGTTAGCAATGAATGATATTAGTTCTGGAAACAGTAGGTAGCACTTAGTGATTGTCCATTGTGACTGGCAAACGAAGCACATCTTCATAAAATGCTATAGCTTCTTCACTTACTGTAACGTACTGCTTACATTTCGCAATATCGAGGAGTTTTTCCTTCCTGATTGCAACATGTCCTTCTGGATATGCGTGTCTTGTTGGTAGTGTAGGGATGTCATTTTTGTATGGGAGGCTTAGGTAAAACGTATGCCGAATAAGTCCATTAATATGTTCGCTCACACTTACAGTACCTTTTGCATCTGATGTGTATGTACAGTCATAATATTTGGAAATAGTGAAGTGTTCCTTTCGATCTCTTGGTACTTCTCGTTTGGATGTTTCTAACGAGGTAGCTGTTCTTTTATAACACGAAGGCCACCATCCCTTAAAATCTAGGATATCGTACGAGTCAACCATTTTCACTTCAAAGTTGTTTTTGGCGGAAGAGCTGACAATGATTTCTACATACTCTTTAGGAGTATAAATTCTATCAATGTGTTTGATAGCTCTTTTAACAACTGCAAAATTCCTGTCGCATGGCAGGTATGAATGTCCACGCTGTGGAAAGTACTGGTGGATGTTCTGAAATCTGCCTGTATCAGTTAAAGCCATCATGAACCGTGAAACTGTATTATTTCGGTTTTGACCAGGGCAGCCGTCTGAGAATACATGTAGTTCTCTAACATTTGACTTAATGTACGTCGCAATATAATCGAGAATGAATGAACACACCTCGTTTGGTCCTTTGTGTGCTTGGCCTTCGTGATAAATATAAAACACTGACTTCCCAGTCCTCAGATCGTGAATGTTGCATACAAAAACCCACAATTGGCGCAAATAAAATATTTCTTGAACAGGAATATGTGGCAGTGGTACATTTTGCATGAAATCAATAACTATTCCTGCAATACTGTCATCTTTCGCACACATTTCTGTAACAAGTTTCATTTGATGGTGAAATTTGTTTGCTTTCCTAAGATGCACTAGTTTCTCAGTCTCCGCAACACCCTTCATACCAGCCGTCAGATGTGGATTCTTTAATTTGGCTGACAGTTGTTCACATTTCGAACACGTATCTACTTGCGGTTGGCCGAATGAAAGGGAAAAGTTGTCTCTGAAATATTTTGTGTAGTATTTGTAAGAGACTTTAGAAGTTGGATTCTGTTCTTTAAACATACCATACATTTTGGTTACATTGAGCCTAGCATCTAAATAAAATACATCTCTAGACGAGTAATGAGACTCATGTACCGGAAAGGATTCAATATGTTCGTGGATTTTTCTCAGCTCTTCACCTGCTATTTCTCTTCCATTTCTATGTTTTCCACGTTTTTCTTTTGGGATTTTACCTTGTGAAAGTAATGTACATAAACGGCGTACACGTTTTGCCGTAATACCATGTAAGGCAATAAAAGCATTGCGGCAAACTTTGATCCTTTCAGAATCACATACTACATTATAAATGAAAGAATTTGCCTTTGTTGAGCCCTCACCACTTCGGGGTCGCCTCCGCTGAATAGGTACTGATTGGATTAATCCTTGGAGGTAAATATCTTGCTCATTCTTTGTGTCGTAGCCATTTATCCTTTGGATCACATCAATTTGCTGGTACTCAGTAAAATGTCCAAAGCACCGTTTCTTGCAGCTGTAAGAAACATAACATATTTTATTAGAACAAATTAATAATCTTACAATAGCACACACAAAAATGTCGAATAAACACGATGTTTTAGGTTTATACAATAATATAATGTTAATATCTTTACACGTAGGTTATGTTGGGTATGATTGCATTTTTATGTACTGAAAGGTTCACTTACTTGCATTGGGATCCCGTTTGTCTGGCACGAATTTCTTTTCCTGCATGGTTTGTGTGAGGCAAACCCTTTATTTTTGCCTTTTTTATCATATTTCGCTTATAACTATCATCATTTCTTACACCTTTTAGTTTCTTAGTACAGTTGCTATCCATTTTCGACTGTATGTGTTCCATTCAGAAAACAAAACAATGTTAACTAAATGTAAACAAAATAATTACGATAAAATGCCACTGTTGCCAACTGTTGTTCCTACAACCATAGAGGTTTTACTATATAGAGTGAAGCTTACATAACAAGAAATCATAAACATATTTTGCTTATTTGTATATAATGCTGTTACCACTCCATAAAATATTATCTCTATGAAGGAACCTCACAAATATTTCATTTGAAAAAAAGTATCAAGTCCACGACATATACTTTTCATTTTCAAAAGGTGCCATGTCCAGGACATGAGACCTTTTGCAAATTCCCTAAAAATTCATAGTGCATTTAACTGTGCTTAATGTATTGGACTTTGGACCTTTTCCTGCTGAACAGATAGCCCTTACTTCATAGATCATTTTCATGGTTATAACTCATTTTCGCTAAAAAGTGGACTTTGTACCTTTTGCAAATTCCTGATTCAAATTTAATGCCAAACAAATTATTTTCATGGAATTTAATATTCAAAAGATTACATATAAGTGATTAGAGTTAAGTTTTGATTGAAAATGCTGATTATTTTCATGATTTTAACAGTATTTCGGTGCTTTGTGGAGTATTAACTTGAATTTCGGTGTTACATGGTGGATTGTCATGGTTTCCACTGTTGTTTCAGTTTTATCTCAATTCACCATATAACCTTGTCCCTAGTAATTACATACTTTAAGTCCTCCTCTTTCTTTTCCCTTGAACACCAGCAAGATGTTAGGAAGTAATTTTCTTTGAAACAAACGTAATATGTCAAATGCTGATTTGAAATACAAAACGTGCTTGACTTGTATTAGTTTTTGATCCATCTCTACCACCGTGTGTACTTCCACAGCTATAAAATTTAATATCACAATATTTTTACTCAGACCATACACAATTAAAAAACAAATTAAGTTACCTGTACAACAATTTACAGTTAAATAAAAAAAGACACAAAAATTAATGATTAAAAAATTACAGAATTTGTTCCAGGTCATTATTTTATATTTATGTTCCACACTGTTAATCTCGCAGACCATCACATAAGAAAAAAATATTTATTCCATACTTTTCGCATAATCAGCTGGAAAGTTGCATTTTTTTTTTAATTTTCGAGTAGTGTGGATAAGAATAATTAAATGGAATACAAAACTGGAACTTTTTTAGTTTAAAGTCAGTTTTACTGACTACTATGTAATATGGTTTAATTTATTTCAGAAAAAAAAAATTACCTAGAAATTTGAAATCCTCAGAATTTTTATGATTTTAAAAGGCTAAATAAAATCAAATAAATCTTTCTGAAAGAATTAAAACCATACCATGCAGTAGCCAGCCACCAGCATTGCCTTTACACCCAAAAATTCTTCATATTTATTCCATTTAGTTCTCCTTATCCATACTGCACAAAACTGTTAAAAATTCAACTTAGCCAGCTAATTATGCAAAAAGTAATCACTACTACACACGCACATAATTTCGTTCATTTTGTTGAAGTTCGCCCACTCAAAAAGTCTACAAGTATGATTGTGTGAAATGTAAATATACACCGGGAATACATCAACCCCCCCCCCCCTCCTCATGCTGATACCTGAATGTGTGCCCAAATATTTTTTATAGTTAAAGCAGATATTTTTCAAAGGTTGATATTTACAATAATTTTCTATTAAATATTACTCAAATGTAATGGAAAAGCATTTACAATTTGGCATTCTGGGGAAACACAGAAAACGAGAGTAAGAACAAGTGGTCGTCATGACATGTGGGATGGGGGAAAGAAAAAAGAAAAAAAAAACATAGGATTGTTCAGGTTGGTAAAAATTAACCATAGTGTTTAAACAACACAGAAAGGATTATAAATAATGACACACACACACAAAAAATTGAAAACTACATTAAACATTACAAATTACATCGTTTATAGTTGAATTTAGTTCTAAATTTTCTCGTTTTTATTTCACCACCGGTGTTTAAAATAAAAGTTTTAGAAACTGAATTTTTACCTTCAACTATGTAACAAATGAAAACTTTATATATATGTATAATGAAATCTATTACCAAATCGCACAATAATATGTTACACTATTTGAATATTTTCCTATGATCCGTACACTACTAACGTTTATTTTATTAAAAATTAGTTTTTAGTATGCGCTGCTGTTGTTTTAGTATATGTCTGGGGCTAACCAGGGATATGCATGCTGTTACTTCAGTATATATTTTTAGAAAGTTATTAATGCACAACACAAGTAATTCACTCTACGACAAAATTTTAAAATAATAAAACTGTGAAGTCTCGTACATTATGCTTTGGGACAACTAAATTGTATAATTAAATGTACAGTTTGAAAATGATAAAATCAAATACGTTAAATTCCTCAGTGACAATGAAATTTATGTATCTGAAGAAATTTAAAGGATTACGCATAACTCTTTAAATTTTCGTATGACATCCTCAATTGCGACCTTAAGAGAAAACCAATAAAGAAATTACATTATTAAAAAATTATAATTTTCAAAAATTGAATATTCTAATCAGTTTTCCTTTTATATTATGGAATTTTTAATAACATGTGAAACACACGCATAACTAATCTTTTAGTTTAGGTGTCTATGAAATGTATTGGGGGTTTTCTGTAAAATATAGGCCAACTAGGCTACATTACACTGTCGAGCTAAAGAAAAGATCAAACATACACAAAAATCCATACAAAAATTAGGTACACTTCAGTACTGGTTTCATAAAGTGAAAAGCACAAAGGCAAGATTACTGCAAACAAAACACTATTACACCTTTGAAAAAAATCATGCAACACAGATTCTACCATCCAGACAACAGAGCCTCATAAACAATACACACTTAACATGCTACTTCATCAACAATACACCAATACTCCAAATGCAAGGCAAATGGAATTTTAAAGAACACTAAATTTTTTTTTTAAAACAATTAATTGCAAAAAAGCAGGTAACACATTCCCAAACCAACTCTATTTACATATTAAATCCAGTCAACACATAAAAGAAATTCTACCGACACATATTTCAAATCTGGAACAGAGTGTGAAATCAAATTTAAATGTTTTAAATAGCATTGAAGAAAGAAAATAAAACAAGTTTAGCAAATAAGAGAGACGGAGAGATTAACTGAAATCACAAGATCTGTTGTCACTTCTGTTAACGTACTTTGCAAGCTGAATGAGCTCCGAAATGCAAGACCTGCTTGGATTGAAAACAATTATTCCTCAGGAATAACAATGGAGTAATATTTTTTTCTGTGGCATACACATAATTCTTCAAGTCAATTTCACAAATAAAAAAATGGCTTTCTGTTTCACAAAACGTAGGAAAGTGTCAACTAATTAAATAATAATAATAATAATTCTCAAAGGCAGAATCAAAGTTTTAGTTCGCAATGAGCAAGGATTATTCATTCTTGTTATTAGAAAATGAGTAGTTGCGATTGGATCCAAAAGGATCAGTTCTCGAAATCAAATAAAATTGTTAAAATATTGACAAAAAAATTGTAATTAATACCAGTATGTTGTATGTTTTTTAATAAATGCTTAATACTAACTTTTGATTTATTGGTTGTATAACTTCCACAAGTTAAAAGTCCGGAATTTCCTACCGGAAAGAGGGAGTAAACAAAAAATTGAATACAATGATTTAAGAATATTTGAGACATTACACTTGAAGTTTTTTTTTATGTGTAATAAAAACAGTTACTGAAGGTATACGTAAAGTCCTATCATTCAATCCTAACAGCCATGTGTGCTCATGTGTAATAAAAATCAGCGAGGCCCAGCAGTACAAACTACGGCAAACGCCCCAGCCTGCCTCCACACTCACACACACACTCACACACGCAGTGCAGCTACAGTGCTCACTACACAACGAGCCTGCTCAGTGCAACACAGAGCTACGTACCACACACTCACTACTCTCCTGCAAACACTTACAGCAAATATACGAGCCTACCAGTGCCCTCGTACTGGACACAACTTAGGCTAGTTTCGGCCCAGGTCGTCTCTAAGATACGGGGGACACGTTTCTTTATTACTTTTTTTATGAAAACTGAATATTTTTTTCTACAGTGTTGTACATAAATGCAGAAGCGAACACAAAATTTCATTTCCATGGTAAATGGTGTGGGGGGAAAAATTAGCGCTGGCCTCGGAAATTAATGTATGTTCTAGAGGGGCAACAAGAAAAAAAATAAATCTAATAAAAAAAATATTTGATAAACCATAACAACATTGCAACAAACATATATTTATTGAAACTGCCAACTTATTGATAGCCTAAAAGTAAAACAAATATAACCCTACACTGTCATTTAGAAGTATATAAAGTGAGGGGGTCTTCTAGCCCCCCTAAGTCCCCTTTCTGATTACACTTCTGCACTAACTATTCCAGCTCAGTTATTAAACAAAAGGTTTCAATGATTTTTGGTAAATGCTTCCACCATCTCTGATGCAAAACCCTACATGCCAAAAGGCAGAAACTTGTCATGCGATACTTTGATCTTCGCTTATGCAATATCTGTTCACACGTGGTAATTTACTGCACAGTTAGTGCTACTTAAACACAGACTCTGCATGACAACGTTACACCGACTTACAGCTAGGAGGGATTTCGAAAATTAAGGATGGGGAGTTGGAATTCAATAACAATGTGTATATGATACAATAATAGAATTTAATTTTTAATCAAATTTGTGGAATAAGATCAAATAATGTTACAAGTTAATTTACTACAACAAAAATTATTAACAACTAACTGTAAAAAGATCACACACAATACTCACTCATTACTGCAAACAAAAATAGATTTAATGAAACATGTATTATCTAGTATGTGTATATTTTAATAATTTATCCAATATTTAATGTAACTTAACATATGTGCTGCATGTAAAAACCTTTCACGTACATGAATCATTCTCAACTAACATTTATGTGCTAAAGCTAACATCAACACACCAACTAATAGACAATCTCTCTCGTGTAGAATTTTTAATGAACTAATACTGCTGAAAATTTAATATCATAGCACTACATTATAACCTCGATGTCATATCAATTGGGAATAGAGCCAATCCATGATAACAAAAATCTGGGTCAAATGGCAAATTTGGGAAAAACCAATACAAGAAAAAGCATGTATACTGACACACTTCAGATATATTTACAACCTACACGCATGATTTTGCACTTAAAAAAACACCATTTACAGTATGACATTTAGCTCTGACTGTAATATTTGTGCAAATTGTATTTAATGTTATAAAATGTAATACTTTGAAATTGTGTGAAATGTTAGTAAGGATAGGTTAGCTAAATTAAAACTGCTGTGAAATTGTCTGAACAGGCGATAATGAATTACCTATTTTAATGTACCTAACCTAACATAACATAAATAATTGTTATCATTATTAAATGTAAAAAAAAAGATATATAATGTAAAACTGGGTACCCAAGTTTATCCGTTGATCCTGATGGCAATATTCTATATATATTGAGCCTGTGTTACATGATAATTGCTGTTTTAATTTATTACGTCAAAATATCCTGGACATCACAAAAAAAATTGTGATATAACAACGAATTACAACTGTAAAACGTATAAGAAAAAAAAATTCCACAAGACCTGTCATAATTTGTTTGTAATGTGTTATTCAAGGTTTTTTTTTTGTGTCCAGGATCTTTCTGCATTCTAAATTAAAACAGCAAGTATGAGGATCAGTTCAGACACTTGATGTTTGGACCGAACTTAAGCTTTTCCCACACACGATCAGTCTTCTGGTTGCCGTTGCTGTTGGACGTATTGTTTCATCGTGTAATGCAGAAGGTACTTTGGATGCTGCAATTTGCAGTTGCAACTTTGGTTAGGAATAGCAAAACATAACAGCAAAGTAACCAAAGAGTAGAAACACAGATGATGGGCTGGCTGGCAGCCCGGCGGGAAACGACTAAAGTTGCCCCCAAAACAACCAAGGCCACCCAAACAAATGTGGACAGCAATGTCCAAGTGCCCCCCCCCCCCCCCCCACCCCCCGCATGGTAGACTCTTTTCTACTCTGTCCAACTCTTCTTCCAGTTCCATCCTTCTGTTTTCCCGTAAGCCTCCTGCTTGATATTAATGCATGAAATTTTGCATCCCGCATGTCAGAGCCCAGGGTTTTCCCTGTGTCTATGCAGGTTTTACCTGGGCTAAACTTATCTAGTTTTAAGTCTAGAATAGTCAGTGAGGGGAGTTAGTCATGGCTGGCCAATCCCCCTCCTAGCACATGATGCATGCTACCTCTCCTGCATGATTCATAACCTGCATGATTAGAGCGTATGGGCTTCGGCCTGAGACTCACTTAGTCTCCCTCCTTAACCCGGAACCCTCCCCAACACACTTAGTTTTTAGTTAGGTTAGGAAAAAAAAATCACAGATGCCTGCCACGACACGCAGCTGAAGGACTGGTTGTTCGGACTGGCGATGTCTCTGGAGACCACAGTCCATCAGCTCCGACTGAGGGCAGTCCGGACTGGCAGTGTGCGTGTGTGAACCGCCCCAGTACGGGTGAAGAAGACATGGGTGTCGGTATGGAGAAGCCCGAGATGTCCATCAAGTTCTGTCCCTGCCCGAACACGCCCGAATATTCACCTTCGGCCAACCTCGGGATTTGTTTTTTTTTTTTTTTTCGCAGGTATAAAAGCAATTTTAATATTAAAAAGTGGTCGGTTAGGTTAGCTACAATTGAAACACTTTAAAACACAATGGACGGTTAGTTAAGTCAGTATAGCTACATTAAAATAGAGAAATATGAATATATATAAATAAACCCGAGGTTGGCCGAAGGTGAATATTCGGGCGTGTTCGGGGGCAGGGACAGAACTTGATGAACATCTTAGGCAGGGGAGCAACAACTAAATTTCCAAAAAGCGGCCGGGGGGGGGGGGGGGGGCAATATACCTTTTTATAAAGAATCATCGATTCCTCCCCCGGGGAAAATTTGTATTTCAAGGTGGAAAATGGTGCTATTTAAGCAGTTTTATCATCTAAAAATTGAATTCACAGCACTTTCTTTGCCCCCCGTTTGCCACCACTTCAAGGTTTCAGAGGGGAAGGGGGGGGGCAAAATACCCTCCCCCCCTTGTTGTTGTGCCCCTGATCTTAGGCGGGAGGAGAGGGAGGAGAGGGAGGAGAGGGGGGAGAGGCGCGCTACTCGCTACTCACTTGGTGCTGGAGGCGGTGCTCTTCTCGCTCTCGTCGCCCGACGACAGCTCCTGGTCGGAGCCCGAGCACCAGCTGTCCTCGCTGCTCACGGCGCGCTGCGGCGGGGGGTCCAGGCGGCGGCCCTGATGGTGCTGGTGGTGCCCCTGGTGGTGCAGCCCGGCGTCGTCCCACGAGCCCGTCCTGGCGCGCGGCTCATCTGCGGACCAGAGCAGCACCGCCCCGTCACACGGGCCCGCCCACTCGTACTGCCACCACATCCCTGCAGGACACAGCCGACTGTCTGGTCAGCTGAGCGAGGTTACAAGGGCTGAGGCGGCGACTATGCTGGTTTGGGACCCCAGCCGCTGGTCGGTCTCCAAAAGCTCCAAAACCCTCCCGATCCCTAACAGTTCTGTATTACAAAAGCTCTGGAATGTTTTAAAACAGAACTGGAAGATGTTCCCACACTACCCTTTCAAGGGCGCACATTGGGAGGAGGAACGTTGAGAAAATACCGGCCGCAAGGTCGCGCAATATATCTGCCGCCACGTGTCCATCCTCCTCTTCGACCGCTCGGTCCATCTGAGACCTCCATCACCATCGTCCAAAAGTACACTTCCGGCGCGTTTGTTTTTGTTTCTCATTCACATTCACGGCACTGGTTAAACACGTCAGTCACTCGTCGTCGCGCGGGTTCTACCGTGGACGACTCAAGGAGTCCGCCGCCGTCTTCATCATCCCCCGTGAAGCAGGTCGTAGAAACTGCAAACTGGGAACCTGCAGTGCTTGTTCTCTAACATGCTTGGTTCAGCTGCGAGTGTCGCCCAAGACGGTACAGACGTCAGCAGGATCCAGAACGCCCCGTGACAAGAGAGGCCTCCGACGTCAACCCAGCTGTCCCCGGGTTCGACTCAACTGGCCCGTCGCTCGCTATCGCCGACGGCGGCTGGGGGCCATATCTCGCTCCGCCCCGCCCAGATAAGTGATTACACACGCACGTAGTTCGTGTTTATCTCGTCTCCAATCTCTCTCCCCCCTTTCCCCCTCCCCGCCTTCCGTAGACGCAGTTACACTCCGGATCAGATGGCATCGCGAATCACAACTGGCGCACACACACACACTGCCCTCGTCAACTCGATGGTAGAGACCGGAAAAATTCGCAGATTCAATCGGCGATAGGCTGAAAGTTCAAATACATATACCTCTTAGATGTTTTTGCTATTGGCTTACTGTTCATCTGGACGAATCTCAACCAGTTATAAACCCTCAACCAAAGAAGGATAGAATCACAGACAAACCAGCTGAGACGACTCGGCAGCCAATGAACTTGCGCTATTTGCCCGAGTGCACAGGGGAATGTGCAGTCCATCCTGAAGGCCATCGAAACCACGAATTTTTCCGGTCCCTACGCATGTGTCCGAGAAACATTTACTGCTGAAAATGTCAACAAGTTGTGTCCAAGTGGGTTTTGTATCCAAGCCAATTAAGCGCAACGCAAGCGTGCATTCGCAATTAAGAATACTCAAAAGAGACTAAAACTAACTTACGGACTGAAAAAAAGGTTAGACTAATCTTTAGCTTTAACTCGCTGGAACGAGTTGAGTCACTGTAATTACTAGTTGAGCTGGTTGGTTCACAAATACTGAACTCACAATGTAACGCTCAATGTAACTGAAGGTTCAAAATGACCACTTGGAATTACAACCAGATTTTCTTCCCTCAACCTTTCAGAAAGCACATTAAATTGCATAAGCGTCTCATTTTATTTTGCCCGACTGTGACAACCTCACAACAATGCTGTGGAAACAGTTTTGCACAATTCAAATATCATTACTTCTGCAAAGCTGTTGTAACATTACGAACAAAAAACATGAACACTGCTGGGACTGCATCTCGCGGCCCATCTTCAAGGTCTTCAGAGCCTTCAAGGAGGAAGAGGGGGAGGGGGAGGGAGGAAGTCCGAAATCCACGTGGTCCGGTTGTTCCGAAACACTTTTTGATGTGTGTAACATCTCAGCTCTCGGTATAAAGCATTCGGCGCGAGTAATTCCGTGAATAAATATGATACGGAAGTCGCACGGGACGGAAATGTGTAACAAGCACGGTGCTGCCATCTGTGGCGGATGGCGCGAACCAAAGTTCACAAAGACAAAGGAGAAACTTTATAGCATTATGAACATAACCTCACAAACACTTCCATGCAAACGGCCAGGAGACTACTAAACCCTCCACAGACACTCCCTGCCAGTGATAATGGAAGCTCACAAGCAACCTGACTTCGTTATAAATAACCTCACTTTAATAAATACACTTGAAAAGTTTATAAACACTACTTCTATCACTACTATTCACAACAAATAAATGTTTTTTTTTAATGATGTGGCCCAGTATTCAATATCAAATACTAAAGTATAAGATTTAAAAGCACATAGATAAATTTGATTTGATTTGTATGTAGCATTTTTCTTCAACCTGTGAAAATTTCTTTGCGTGGTGCACGCGCACCGTAAAAAGTCACTCTCATATTTTTTTGACGTGACGTCTAATAAATCGATGAACGCCGGCTGCACGCACGAAAAAGTGTCCCGTTACGCACATTGTTCCGTTACGCTGTGTCCCGTTACGCTCACTGTACGCTTGCGCCGCATCTATCTCTCTTCCACTCGACTGTTTATAAAGTGAAGTGAAAAGTTAATGTGGTTTTCATTGCTTATTACAACAATAATTTCGGCAATAAAGGTTAATTATTCTTGCATTTTAAAAATCTGATTACTAGTACAATTTCAAGTATTTATTATTTTAATATTAAAATAAAAATGATTCAATTTTATTCATAAAAGTATGCGATTATTTCATCAATGTTTTATTATGACGTTGTCACGTTAAACTATCGTCCGTACACCGACTTTACAGACAGCCAATTGTTTTTTCCCCATAACGCGCCTGAAGAAGTACAGCTCGGAAGAGCGACGTGGCGGGCAGGGGTGAAGGGCGGTGCTAAGGGGCGGTAATAGCGAGCGACCATCTGCCAACAAGCCGCCAGCCGGGTGCTAACCACTCGGAACAACCACGGCTCCACAGCCAACCAGAGCCCTCCCTGACTCCAGCTGTCTTCCGCGCAGCTTTATAGCGATCAGCTTTCACACAGCGGCCCGGCTACCACGGACACAGCCCGTAAAGTCGGTTTACGGACGATAGTTTAACGTGACAACGTCATAACAAAACATTGATGAAATGATTGCATACTTTCATGAATAAAATTGAATCATTTTTATTGAATTATCACTATTTTGTATGGCTACAAAGAAGGAGTGAAATGAAATCAATTTAATTGATAAATTTACTTTTATTTGCACTCATTAATTCAAATATGTTTATTACTTTAACGAACAGATTATTTTAACTATAACTTTTATACATGTTTGCTATTTAACTTCTTCCAATCTGTGTTATTCTGTCAAGGATAGGACGATGATAGGAAAAGTAGGAAACGAATGGGAGTGTTTCAAGTTTAATGTGCCTCGAAAAAGTCAAATCAATGGTTGTCACGTCAAAAAACTGTTAATTTAAATTTTAACAAAAATAGTGCATTGATCATAAGGAATGTCGCGAAAAGACGCAAATCCTACTACAAATAATTTACGTGTTGATGCTTCCCAGGCATTCCTTCGAGAAGCACTCAGCTCGCACACGAGGCACTGGGAGAGAGGCGCTGCAACAATGTTTTCGGACTTGACATCACGTCCCGCAGATAGGGCGCCGGCGGAAAGCCTTAATTTCACAGACGAGAGAGCCAAACACCCGATCGTGCATCTTCGGGTTTTTTTTTTTTGGTTCATTGTAAAAGGTTAGGTTAGATACATTATAAATACTTTAAAACATTGTGGACAGTTGATTTGGTTAGGATAGCTACATTAAAGATACTATGAAATCATGTAAACGGTTTCTTAGCCCTGGATAGCTAGCATATTAAAAAATTATTTGCTAAGCAACCATAAAATGAGTTTACAGTAGTTTTTAATGTAGCTATACTTACCTAACATAACCAACCGTCCAAAATGTTTGAAAGTATTTGTAATGCAGCTAACCTATCCTAATCGACCGCAAAATTTAATGCCACGCCGGTTTATACAATGAGATAGAACCGAGGGGGGGGGGGGGGAAAGCGAGCATGAACTTCGGGGAACTTCGGGTGTGGCTCTCTCGTCTGTGAAATGAAGGCTTCCCGGGAGACACACAGAACAAGGAGTGCGACTCTTACACTGGGAACTAAAACCGTGTCTGGCGCGACATGTGACGATATCTGTTGGGTGGGCCCGTAACTACCAGCAAAAAAACAAACTCGGGATAGAGGTTAAAATCTAAAGTTTTAGGTTTACAATGTTGATTTAACTACTCGACGACTAATTTCTTAGTACAAGAGATCGTAACAGTGCGAAAAATACTTAAATGCTGTATTGTAATAATAAAAAAAGTTCCATTTGAATGAGTAGATGTAAAATTTCTGGTATGACACATCACAAAATATGTGGTTAACAAAATAAGTAATTTAATTTTCACTGGTTGGTTTGCCTGATAATGGCTTATGCATTACAATCAATGTAGCTATGTTAGTAACATGGGTCTCACTCCCCGCGGGGAGTGCTTCCCCCTCCCCTAGCTTCTTCACCAGACGCTCAGGACGTACCGAGAGATGCGGAAGTGACGTCATTTCCGTCAGCGCTATTCCCGGCTAGATCCGTCGAGTGTCTGGGGACAATAACCGATATTACTTTTTTTTTTTATATATATATTTCGTGTTAAGTATTTCGCGTGAGAATTTTGTACAATTTCAATATTTGAATAATGATTGTGACAGGCTCCAAATCACCCTTTAAGCTTCTGTGAAAAGCCGCGCGATAATCGATTCTACTTTTTTTTTTATTTTATTTTAGCACGCGATATTGAAGTGAATACCAACTCCTTCGCACAACCCCTTAATTAGTTCCAGGAAATTAGAACGCTAAGCTATACGACACTTAAAACACATTTTTACCGATAAGAATATGTTAGTCAAAATAATTAATTTCAACGTCTAATAATAATTAAGAAGCATACGCTTTACTTGTTTTCTTTTACTAAGAAAGGTTATTTAACTTGTAAAAGTATCCCCGACACTGTTGTTTACAAAATTCATGTCTGTATACGGGATGCCTTCTTTTCACAGACGAGAGAGCCAAAACCCGAAGTTCCCCGAAGTTAATGTTTTTTTCCCGTATCTTTTATGTAGCTATCCCAACCAAATCAACCGTCCACAATGTTTTAAAATATTTATAATGTAGCTAACCTAACCTAATTGACCATTAGTATCATTTTATCAACACCGCCATATTTATTTACAATGAACCAAAAAAAAAAAACCGAAGATGCACGATCGGGCGTTTGGCTCTCTCGTCAGTGAAAAGAAGGATTCATGTCTGTATACTGCGACACTTGCCACTGGCGCAGTGACGCGGGAGCTAAGTGAACTAGCCCTGAGAGCTTCTGACCTTCCTCGCCAGAGCTGCTGCAGACTTGGGACAGCTTAGTGCAAACATTTCACTGAACACTTGAGCGTCCGAGATATTTCTGCGCAGGGTAAACCATCCCACCGTTTTGACTGGAACCAAGCAAACATGCGTTGACGAGAACGAATAGCTAGAGACCGGAATTGGAATTCGCAGATTCAATCGGCGATACGCTAGAGTTCAAATACATATACCTCTTAGATGATTTTGCTATTGGATTACTGTTCATCTGGACGAATCTCAACCAATTATAAACCCACAACCAAAGAAGGATCGAATCACAGACAAACCAGATGAGACGACTACAAGTCGGCAGCCAATGAACTTGCGTTATTTGCCCCAGTGTAACAGGGGAATGTGCAGTCTATCCTGAAGGCCATCGAAACCGCGATTTTTTCCGGTCACTACGAATAGTTATTAATGAAAAAGCTATCTCATTTTTCATTCGTCACGGTATTAAATCTTTGCCTTTGTGTTTAATACTACACAAATACCGTCGTCATTGTGCGCGCAAGGAACTTTAATATTCACGTAGATGAAAACAGCGCTGCTTCGAATCATTACCTAATTCATTGGCATCGTTACGAAAACAGCGTGTAAACAAACAGCTTTACTTAGAGGAGCAAGTGTATAAGTATAGACGCCATATTGATTTCAAAAGGATTTACAAAATAACAATTACCAATCGTTTAGTTTTCAACATCTGGCTTCGTTAAAGCATGGAATATATTTTAGTGAAATGCCTAAAGTGACTGATTTATAAATCGTTCAGTCTGTGAAGTCATTGGCGTTTAAAATTTAATTAATATTTGGGAATGGCTACAGTTATAGTGATATATGTGATTATACCCGTATGGTCTTATGGGTTATCTCTGCCGCAACGAAGGCAAATTTTCAATATTAAATGTTGAAACAAAAAAAAAATATTGCGTATTTCGGATCTTATTTTTCCCACTCGGTTTTGCACGCATGCTGATATTTTCGTTTTTCCATCATTCGTTTTTTCTCAGGAATAAATTTTCAACTCGATATCTCCCTTGCATTTGTTGTCCTGTCACATTCTTGACAGGTGTTCACTTAGTGTGATATGATTGTAAAAAGTCGCGCAAGTGAAGATAACTACGAAGACACATGCGGTGTGCACAGCTCCAGGAAAAAAAAAACACCACGGGATTTCAAAACTGCCCATGACATCCGAGTGGTTGGTGTCTGTTTACAAAAAGTATTAAAGAATTCCCTGAGGTCGGGTAAGCAGTTTCGTTTCCGGGATCAAGATTTTTAAACGGTAATTTTTTACGAGAGTGAAAATGGCTAAGACGCGTGTCTTCAGAGTATTTTTATAGGGATGAAACAACCGGTACAGATTCTAGGAAGCACTTGAGGGACTTGCACTGCACTTCTCCGCCGTGTGATGTCAAGGTCACCGCCCTGTGCCAGTCCAGAGGAGACCCGCGCTAGAAGCGAGCGTCGCGCCCTTAAAGGCCCTGCTAGTGTCAGGGGCGTATCTGCGTTGGTGGGGCGGGATGATGTTTCCAAGTGCACGACTCTGAACTGGCGCGCATTCTGCAACTGTGAGGTTTGAGCGGTGACAGTAACATTATATGGCGGATAAATGAAGATGAAGGTTAAATGCAAGTCCCTAATGTGCTTTCAAGAATCTGTACCGCTTTGTTTCATGCCTAGAGATTCCTCTGAAAACACGCATTTGAACTAAGTATTGTAAAAAAAAAAATACAGTTTAGAAAATTAACCCCGGAAACAAAACTGCTTACCTATCCGACCTCAGGGAACTCTTAAATGCTATTTTTTTTTGGGTTACAAAATTTTTGTGCTGTTATCATTTGTGTTTTTTTTTTTTTCGTTCTCTTAGTCCATTTTTCTTTGGTTTTCTTTGTTTATTGACAATATTCCTGTTATGGAATATTATGTGTTTATATCTTGTTGAAAAGAGCAATTTTTTGCTTAATTTGTGTTTTTGTCTTTTGGGTTTTTTTGTAATTTTCTTCTACAGACATACATGTGCTCAGCAATGGCGTATGTCCAAAAGCTTACATCAAGTAATGCACTCCCACTGCACAAATCTTTCAAAGATAATATCTTGAATGCTTTTCGTAAACAGACACAAACCACTCGGACATCTCGCGTGGTTTTTCCTGAAGCTCTGCGGGGGCCTTAAATCCAGGCGGCCTCTAGCGGGCTTCCGCCGCGCGAAGCTGTCTCGCGAGCCAGAGAGAGAGAGAGAGAGCGAGAGAGAGAGGATGAAAAACAGCGCGCGGACGGGTGGGCGGGCAGCATGTGCAAACACAGTGACGTCAGCGGCGGTTGCCTCATCGCCAGCGGGCACGGCGGCAGGGGACCTTGGGCGCTGCTGCCCGTGTGCGTGACTGCAGCCCCATCGCTCCTGGGGCCTCAGCCGCCGGCCATGTTCCTCCTCGCCTCCCGACTGCAAGCCGCACGCCCTCTGCGACTCACTTCCGCGGTCCGGAACACAGTGCTTGGCGAAGGAAGTTCATCAACACCACCAGGAGCGCAAATCCGTAGGATTAGCCAGGGGGACACACGGAGATACGCAGAAGAGTAATTGGAGGGGCGGGGAGAGTTTCGCATGTGGTAATTAATCGACAATAGTCATCTCTGGATACGCCGCTCGTATGTTCTGCACTGCCCATATGTTTGGCCCACGAGAAATGCAATAAGCAGGAAATTAAAAAAAAAAAAATGCACACACAAGTTTTCCATAAAACGTAGTTTCACGGTCACGAAATTGCAAACGCAAGCGGGCGTCCTCAGTCAGGGGCTCATCAAATAAAATTGCCCCCCCCCCCCCCCCCCCCCCACCTTGCCCTGCCGGGATCTACGCAACTGCTGTATCTAAACGATGGGCGCCTGCAACGTCCAACAGAAGCATCGGATAACAATTCTTCAGTCTGAAGGCGGCTACAGTCCACGGGAATCCTCGGCGCGCCTCGACTGCATCGCTACTCGTCGGCGAGTAGCTCGCGCGCGTCTGAGCACGCAGTCTCCAGATCAACAAGCGTCGATTGCCCAGCCTGATACTTCCTTGGATGACCCTTTAGCCTGAAGACTACTTGGATGACCCTTTAGCCTGAATGCTACTTGGAAACTGCAACACAGAGGCTGTCAGACATCTTCCGAAGAGCAGGAAGGATCCTTATATAGTCGCCGACGATGTCTTTCGTGAAAGGAAGAGTTGTTCTCATTCCTTCGTGCAGTCTTGTGGTCTTTGAGATGTTCGTGGTGCAGATACCTGCTGTCCAGGTCCTTTTGTGTTTATATGTGACTGTCGAAGGATTCACTTGAACTTGCAACAATTTTTAAATTGCCTGCAAATAAAGTGGAAACTTTGCGAACGAAAACAAAAGACCGCCGAAATAGTATTTATTTGTTGATACATACACTAATGGTTGTATCTAGTACCAGAACAGTTTCGATATCCTGAAAGGATGCACCCTTTAAATCAAAGGATCCTTTCGTCCAGGCTGAAAGGAAGAACAACCTTTCCAACGCGACAACCTCACGGAAAGCAACTTGTTGTAAGCGAGATAGACGACTTTCGCCTCCGCGGTGTAACAGACGCCTGCCGAGCTGGAGAAGAGCCGCTCTCTTCCAGGAGGATTAAGGCCCTTGCACACGCCCCAACACGACCGTCCTTGTCGGGGCCTTAAGACGCGCAGACTGTGAACACGCAGGGAGACACGACCACCGACAAGTGACGCGTGGTGCTCTTTGGAATTTGCTCCACGTATAACTTAACACGAATTTAGTGAAGAACTGTGAGATTCGTTTCTGCGGTCCCCTGTTGGGATGCTGTCATCAGGGGCGTAGCCAGAGGAGGGGGGGGGGGGGGTGTTAGGGGTTCAACCCCCCCCCCCCCTAGCACCAAATCTTTAATTAATTTCTAATTCATCACTCAAACAAATTTCATATTAAAATTAATAAATTTTTACCATTACAATATTTAAATTTAAGTACCGAAAACTGCTAAAATAGCACTATTTTACACCTTACCAAATTTTCCCGGGGGAGGACCCCCGAACCCACCCCCCTTTAATATGGGGGGGGGGGGGAAGGCCATGCTTCTTAACACCCCCCCCCCCCCCATACACAAATCCTGGCTACGCCACTGGCTGTCATGTTACTCGTACAAAAGACACCCGTGTTGTTTCCAGCATTCCAGTAGCTCCAGCATCACTACCTTCTTATCTTCGATACTTGAGACCTCGAGGCTCCGCCTACAGGGCTTCAGGGAAAAACCACGCGATTTTAAAACTGCTCCAGATATCAGAGTGTGGTCTATCTACCGAGGGCTGTATATTTGTATTCAAACTGTATTTTTGGGAGAGAGAAAACTGCTAAAGTGCGGGTTTATGTAGTAATTTTTTTTGCATTAATGATTCGGTGCAGGTTCTTGAAATCACACAAGGGACTTTTGCATCGTCAGGAGAATGCATGCAGTCACTATTTAACCTCACCGTCGCCATACTGCGGAAATGGTGCTTGTGAACGTATGATGATGATTTTGGTAAGCACGGAGTTAGAATCTTGACCTTTAAAAACAGTCATCGAAAGATAAAGGTAAATTTAAAACTGTTTAAACGACGAAAACACCGTGTTGAGAGCAAATTTTTTTGGACGTCTGGATCAGTACGGCGCAACAACTAGTTGAAGGCTTCGCATAAGTATAGTAATGCAGACGTGACGTGATTGCTATCTTCACTTCTTCGCCACGTAATGTAAGGGCTCCCGTTGGGATGTCAGGGTGGCGCCGCGCAGTGGCGTAGCCAGGATTTGTGTATGGGGGTGTTAAGAAGCATGGCCCCCCGTATTAAAGCGGGGCGGGGGGGGGGGTCCTCCCCCGGAAATTTTGGATTTTAAGCTGTAAAATAGTGCTATTTTAGCAGTTTTCGGTTCTTAAATTTAAATATTGTAATGATAAAAATTTTATTGATATTAATATGAAATTTGTTTGAGTGATGAATAAGAAATTAATTAAAGATTTGGTGCTAAGGGGGGGAGGGGGAGGGGGTTTTGAACCCCTAAAACTCCTCCCACCCCGGCTACGCCCCTGGCGCCGCGCACTGCGATAGGTCTGCGCGTCGGGCCACAGACGTGCGCTAGCAGCACCACCTTTGAATATATATACTGTATAGAAGTCGCCAGCCCAGGTTAAAATTTCTAATACGGTTTTGAGGTAGTTGGTTAGTTCACCGCCGCAATCGCCACCATCTCTAGGGCATCGACTTGTGGTGGTCCCTAGCGGACAAGTGTCCAACTCTTCAAACACTCCTTCCCCCTCTTGTTGAACGACGTTGAGCTGCAGTGAACGATAGGTGGGGGGTGCGGGTAATGACAGCGGGCGACATTGCTGCGCTCTAACGCGTAAATAACAACCTAAGACGATACAGGGCGTTACGGCAGCGCACTGCAGCGGTGAAGTTCCCAAGCTGCTCATCATACGCTTCTGAAAAACGTAGAGTTAAATCCTATCCACTCGCGACTTCTATACAGTAAATATATTCAAAAGCACCGCCAAGGAGGGTGGTGTGGTGGGGCACTCACCGGGAGGGAAGAACAGGAGGAACTCCCCGGACAGCGGCCTGGGACCGCAAGCCGCCGCCGTCAGCTCGGCCCAGCGCATGACGCACCGTCGTCGGAGAGACGTCCCTCCAGCAGTCCCCGCGGGCCCGCGCGCGGCCGACCACTGCGCAGTTCGCGGCGTCGCGCCACCCGCGGCCCGGGTGGGGGGGGGGGGGGGGGAGTGGCGGGGGAGGGGGGGAGCGTGTGACCTCGGAGACCTCCCCAGGTCCAGCGCGACTTCTTTGGCAGGGTGTCCATACAGTTGGTACTTTCGTACCACATCTAGTGCTTCTATAAGTTTTTTTTAAGTGGTCGAGTACAGATCTAGTACTTTTTTTATTCTTGAATATAATAATATTATCACAGTAACTCCAATTTTGATTTATTATTAAGCGTAATTATTTTTTTAAAAAACTATGGAATGTATGTTTTCTTTAAATGTTTTGGTAAAACTATTTTGTTTGTTTGTTTTTTCGTTTTGTCGTGTTTTCGTCTCGTTTCAACTGTTGTGCTGAATTATTTTGGGTTCAATATTTTTGTGCTGTCATCATTTGTGGGTTTTTTTTTTTTTTTCGTTCTCTTAGTACATTTTTCTTTGTTTTCTTTGTTTGTTGACCATATTCCTGTTTCGGAATATTTTGTGGTGTTCATATCCTTGTTGACAACAGCAATTGTTTGCTTAATTTTGTGTGTTTTTTGTCTTTTTTGGGTATTTTTATTTATTTATTTTATTTATTAGTTTTTCTTCAACAGTAAAAGTTCTTAGCAATGGCGTATGTCCAAAAACTTACATCAAGTTATGGAATGTATGTGTGTGTTTGGTGTGATATATTTAAGTTAGAGGATTGCAATGTCATAATAACTTCCTAAATTGTTTAAAACCGTAACAAATTATAATTTAGTACTTTTTTTTTTCAAATCTAGTACTTTTTTTCTCGCCTAAGTTGGTACGAAATATTTTTTTTTCCCTTGTGGACACCCTGCTTCTCGGACACGCGCCGTCGTCGCAGTTTCGCACTCGTCACCGCGGGGGAAACATTCCGCACAAGGAAAAAAAAAACAAGTGAGAGAAATACGGGAAACAATCCCAACGTCATCTGACGTTACACCGATAAACCAAACCGGGTGTTTTATGGACAACACAAACGACGACAGCGCCAACTTAAATATTCGGGCGAGAACAAGAATTCCTCGGAGGGAAATTTAAGCGGGCAAAACAACGACGAAACAGCAGCAAATATACAAACAAAACGATGGAGATAAACCTATGTTACGGACAAACCTGACGGAACACAGCATGTTTCCTGTGAAAAAACAGGTGCGACGTTTCGGTAACTGGCATCAGGCACGAACAGACCGATGTCTGCCGCAGTCCTTGCCGCGTCACTTGTCGCGGATGTAGTGGCACCAGTGGTACCCACTCCCCGAGGTTCACTTGCACAGCATCGCGTGATGTTTGTTTCCCAACACCGACAACAACACTCAAGTTGTATGAAAACACTGCAGACGGAAAGACGGTGGCAGAAGAACACGTAGACCACTCACACAACTTTTGACAACTGCCAGATTTCACGTTCTTCGGCAGACACTTAACAACGGAGGAAGATTAATTTAAGTAATTATTTTGAACATAGGCCTTTGCTAGTTTGAACTGAATGTCACAATAGAAAAACCTGAATAACGGACAACGAAAGACAAATACACAAGCACACAGAAAACAAGCGAAAAATCAAACGATGTGAAATGCAAATACAGCGCAGATAATTCCGTGCAAGGAATTCTCATAGCAATATCACAGCACCAACCAACACAGTGTACTGGCAAGACAGTTACAACAGTTTTTTTTTCTCGTGAATACGTCTAATAAATCGATGAACGCCAGCTGCACGCACGAAAAAGTGTCCCGTTACGCGCATTGTCCCGTTACGCTGTGTACCGTTACGCTCATTGTACGCTTGCGCCGCATCTATCACTCTTCCACTCGATTGGAACAACCATCGATTTGACTTTTTCGAGGCACATCACACTTGAAACACTCCCATTCGTTTCCTACTTTTCCTATCATCGTCCTATCCTTAACAGAATAACACAGATTGGAAGAAGTTAAATAGCAAACATGTATAAAAGTTATAGTTAAAATAATCTGTTCGTTAAAGTAATAATTATATTTGAATTAATGAGTGCAAATAAAAGTAAATTTATCAATTAAATTGTAGATTTCATTTCACTCCTTCTTTGTATCCATACAAAATAGTGATAATTCAATAAAAATGATTCAATTTTATTCATAAAAGTATGCAATCGTTTCATCAATGTTTTTTTATGACGTTGTCACGTTAAACTATCGTCCGTAAACCGACTTTACAGACAACCAATTTTTATTTTTGGGAGTGCTCATTTGTCCACAACTTCACATCGTTTGGCTACCAACACGTGATTTTTGTACACTGGCTCAGTGTCCTCCGTGGAGCACGTGTGTGCGTGCTTCAAGGCTGCTTGGTTACTTTATTGAATGCGCGGAATAATCTTGGCTCTAACCGTACCTATTAACGATGGATCAGGCGTGGCAATCATTTTCGCAATTTTTTTTTGTGGCTTTGCAATGTGACGATGATGAGGCAGAAAGTAACTTCAACTACGTCACAGCAAAAAAAAAAATTGGTTGTCGGTAAAGTCGGTTTACGGACGATAGTTTAACGTGACGTCATAACAAAACATTGATGAAATTATTGCATTCTTTTATGAATAAATTGAATCATTTTTATTTTAATAATAAAAGAATAAATACTTGAAATTATACTAGTAATCGGATTTTTAAAATGCTAGAATAATTAACCTTTATTGCAGAAATTGTTGTTGTAATAAGAAATGAAAACCACATTAACTTTTCACTTCACTTTATAAACAGTCGAGTGGCGTTCATCGATTTATTAGACGTTGTCACGTCAAAAAAAAAAGGGGGGGGGGGGTTTGATTGTGTACGGACGAGTCGAGTCCATGTCGGAAGTGAAGTGAATCCGCGAGAATAATCGTGACTGTAGGTGCGGATTGTAACTGGTTATGGTTGTCGTGAAGCAAACTCCGGCACGGCGCGGTGACGTAAGCAGAGGGCGGGACTGGCTCGCTGGACCGCGGGTCACTCTGGAGGGGGGGGAGGGGAAGTAGGGGAGGGGGTATTCCCGTCGCAAGGCGTCACGCGCCCGACAGCCCGCGTAAGCATTAGAGGTGAAAGAATAACGAAAAAAAGCGTACCCGTATGTATTCGTTACTATAACAATCAGTACTCGTTACTATCGTATCGTTACTCGTTACTTCTGATACCGCATAACATGCAACGAATCGAGTCGTATTGCGTACGCGTACAGTATGACGTCGCGTAAATAATAATAAATAGAATATATACAATTAACAATATTTGATAATTAACAGTTTTTGTTAACCAAGAAACAATTAAATATCATTAGAGCGGCTTTATTAGGTATATTATCTCTTTTAAGATAATAAAAAAAATGTGATAATTCGCGATAATAAAAAACAAAAACATACGTATTTCTAATTTGTAAAAAATACTTTCTTACGTTGTTTCTGTTCCAATCTCAAACTTTGTCTACACCTTTAATAAACAGTAAAAAACTTGGACGACGAATTTCCAAATTATACTTTACTTAATAAGCAAACATCGTTCTTTGTAACGTAAATTCGTCGAATATGCGCGCGCATGCGTGAAACATACGAAAAATGCGAGTAACGAAATGCAGCCGTGTGTAACGTTTCGTTACTCGTATATAGACGGCGCACCCGTCACTCAGTAACGAATACATACGGTTTGCTACAGCTCTAGTAAGCATAGCGCCCGGTCGCCAGGCAACGTATTCACTGCCGGCACTTCCCGCCGCACACACCACTCTTTATGCATGTATGACGTGCAAGCCCTTAACGGGACACACACACGGTGCGCACAGCTTCAGGAAATACAATAGCGATTTTTTCAGAGTAATTTTTAGGCGTATAAACAACCGGTACAGATTCTTGAAAGCACTTGAGGGACTTGCATTACACCATTATCTCCATTTCTCCGCCATATAATGTTACGGTTTTATATAATATGTTATATAATATATAATGTTACTGTTTCTGTCATTCGTTGTCTTCGAGAATGCAAGCGGAGACCTAAAAATCATAGAGATTTGGCTTTTTTTAATTTTTATATTTGTTGTCAAGTAAGTGGCATTTTTGAGTTCATTTGTAAGAGCTTATTAACACCGTATATTTGTATACATGATGTAAAACAAAAGAAAATAACAGTAAAAGATTTTTTATGTAGATCTAGTACCTTTTTCCTGCCAAAGTTGGTACGATATTTTTTTTCTTCGTGGTGGCGGCCCTGCAGGAACCACGCTGGATGGACGCGAATATTCACCAGGGCCAACCACCTCCGACGCGTCTGTTACGTCAGCGCGACGAACATGGCGGACGTAACCGACTTCCCAATTAGCAGGTTTTTGCTCCTATTTACATCGCGTCGCGGGCGCGATGTTAGCGAAATGAGACCGAGAATTTGGTTTCAGAATTTTATTAAACTTACGCATTGGCAATGAAATTAATATTCATGTATTTTATTCGGGGTTTAATCATTAAACTCATTTTGGAAATCTGTTCAATTGATCAAACTTATTTTTTACGTGACAACGTCTAATAAATCGAAAAACGCCGGCTGCACTCACGAAAGTGTCCCGTTACGCTGTGTCCCGTTACGCTCATTGTACGTTTGCGCCGCATCTATCTATCTTCCACTCGATTGGAACAACCATCGATTTTACTTTTTCGTGGCACATTAATCTTGAAACACTCCCATTCGTTTCCTACTTTTCCTATCATCGTCCTATCCTTAACAGAATAACACAGATTGAAAGAAGTTAAATAGCAAACATGTATAAAAGGTATAGTTAAAATAATCTCTTCGTTAAAGTAATAAACGTATTTGAATTAATTAGTGCAAATAAAAGTAAATTTATTAATTAAATTGTAGATTTCATTTAACTCATTTAACTCCTTTGTATTCATACAAAATAGTGATAATTCAATAAAAATGATTCAATTTTATTCCTTAAAGTATGCAATCATTTCATCAAAGTTTTGTTATGACGTTGTCACGTTAAACTATCGTCCATAAACCGACTTTACAGACAACCAATTTTTTTTTCTCGAACAGGTCCGTTTGGACACAAATTTGTAAGCATGCACGGCTGTCGTGTATGGATTGCGGATGGCGTATGTAAAGGCAATAAAGGTTTTATATCTAACTGGAGTTAGCAATTGTCGGGGGACGGGATAGTGTGGCGTAGCTGGAAGTCACCTGCCTCTCCGTTGAACATTACAGAACAATACAGAACATAACGTCTGATAGTAGCTAACACGTGTTGGATTGGTAGCAATGAAATAAGCATGACGGCCATGCGCAGACGTGTGCCCGTGTGTATTTGTTTGCGACTGAAGCTAAGGTTATGTTTTTCAAAACTCATACTTTGCGGCTATGCCTTTTTTTTAAAAAAATTTTTGAGACAAAAAAAGAGGAAGAATTTTAACATAGCGTTTTTTGGTTGTTCCGTATTGCAAAATAAATAATCTTAAACCAAGGTAGTCAACATTTACTTTTGGAAAGTTAACGACTTTCAGGTTGTTAGTTTGCCGATAAATACCGCACAGTTCCCTGATCACCAAAGTAAATAAGAGGGTTAGTTATGGCACTTACGTCCCTTGCTTTGTGGCGGACTGAGACACCGGTTAGGGGATTGCTCGCCCTTCTGGTTTGTTAACCCGGCCCCCAGCCCTCTTAGCGTCAGCCCTTCCACCCCGGGACCCCAGTGGGCTGGCGAACACGCCGTACACGCACTCGGGGAAGTGTGTTGGAGCATCGGCCACGACCAGAGTCTGAGGCTACCCATCCCAACCATGGTCACCACCATCAGCCCACAGACGGCGGTGCCCGCGTGGAGGCAGAGGATTGCCACTTGGTGCGGAGAGGCTGTGTATTCGGGGAAGCCTTCATTTCACAGACGAGAGAGCCACACCCGAAGTTACCCGAAGTTCATGCTCGCTTTTTTTCCCCACCGTTCTATCTCATTGTATAAACCGGTGTGGCATTAAATTTTGCGGTCGATTAGGATAGGTTAGCTACATTATAAATACTTTAAAACATTGTGGATGGTTGGAATAATATTAGGTAAGAATAGCTACATTAAAATAACTGTAAAATCATTTTATCGTTGCTTAGCAAATAACTTTCCAATATGTAGCTATCCAGGGCTAGGAAACCGTTTACATGATTTCACAGTATCTTTAATGTAGCTATCCTAACCAAATCAACCGTCCACAATGTTTTTTAAAGTATTTATAATGTAGCTAACCTAACCTAATAGACCATTAGTTATCATGAGTTACAATCAACAAAAAAAAAACCGAAGATGCACGATCGGCCGTTTGGCTCTCTCGTCTGTGAAAAGAAGGCTTCCCGTGTATTCGCTAGCCTCGCACCCATTCCGGGAGCCTGTTGGGATCACGTCTCGGAACAACCAGAGCCTGCGACAGAAGGGGGGGGGGGGGGAGAGAGAGAGAGAGAGAGAGAGAGAGAGAGAGAGAGAAAGGTGAATGGCAAGACGATGACGGGGCAGCAGCACAGAGGGGCAAGGCACGAGGGGAGACTCCGGGGGTCACCTGACGGGGGGGAACGGGGGGGGGACGAGTGCTCACCACTCAGCACCGCGGCTGCTCGGCCAATGTTGGGCCAGGTCAGGTCGCCAGGGCACCGCCTACCCGGAGCACACACACGCGATATCCGAGTGGATCTGTGTAACGAATATTTTCAATAATACTCCTAGAGCGGAAGAGTAGTACTTGTTCTCGTATTTGTTTTTTTAAACTGCACATAGCCTACCTTACATTCACCCCGTGCACTGGGAGAAGACTGCGCGCCAGTCCAGAGGAGACACCGCGCTAGAAGCACCAGCTAGCGTCGCGCCTATCATCCCGCCTCGCCGACACAGACACGCCCCTGACGAGGCGGCCCCCTGTGCGGTTATTACTCAGGAATACGACAGCGCACAGACAGTATGTCATCTCGCGGACAGTCCGCGGGGACGGGCGCAGCTCGAGGCGTCAACAGGAAGCCGCCAAGTGTCTGGGTCCACCGGGTCAGCGCGAGGATGACGTCACACAGACAATGCCGTACAAAGGGCGTGTAGCGGGCGGTATCGCCCCACAAGCCGCCGGCAGACACAGTTACTGGACTGTTCTGGCCTGCTTGTTGACTCTTGCTAGCTTCCTGGTGCGGGTTTCCTCCGGGTGCTGCCGCCAGAGCTCCCGCCTCGTCTCGTCTCAACTTTCTCCGGAACTACGTCGAGCCACCGTTCATTAATCCAGTCACTCGCAACGGCACCAAATGTAAAGGGGATCAATAATCGTTATCTGACGCAACCAGTGTCTCCACTGGAAGGAAGGGTGGAGAGGTTCCGGAATTGGACTGGGCAGTGAGATCGTGGTTCTCGCGCGTGACCTTCATCGTCTGAGCACTGTTCTGCCCCGTGCATGGACGGGTCGCTGGGTGCTCCTGCTCCGGGCGAGGCTAGCGGCCGAGGGCCGATCGTCGGCCCCACATCGGCCCAGCCGCGACCCTACCTGGAGCTTGCTGACCTCTCGCCGTCAGCTCTGCGTGATGTGGGAGATCGGGGCAGCCGCCAGCAGTGCTGGTAGGACACAGCCAACTGTCTGGTCAGCTGAGCGAGGAGGTGACTATGCTGGGTTGGTGGCCCCAGCCGCTGGTCATAGCCGAAGCTCTAATACCTTCCCGATCAAACAACAAGGAGCGATCCCTAGCAGTTCTTGTTTTAAATAATAGAGCTCTGAAATGTTTATATAAAACGAACTGGAACGCTACTACCACCCTACCCTATAAGGGCACACATGTGGGAGGGGAACGTGAGAACGCCGGCTGTGTGTGAGTGTGGACGAGCCTCTCTACTCTCCCAACTGTCCACAGTTAGTACTTTCCTACTAGATCTAGTACTTTTATAATTTTTTTAGTGGTCTAGTACATTTACGCTCAGATCTAGTACTTTTTTTCTTTAATATAATATAATATTACAGTAACTCCAATATGTTTTATTATTAAGCTTAATTATTTCTAAAAACTAAGGAATGTATGTGTGTGAGGTGTGATATTTAAGTTCGAGCGTTGCAGTGTCATAATAACTTCCTAAATTGATAAATCCGTAAATTATAATCTAGTACTTTTTCCTTGCCAAAGTTGGTACGAAATATTATTTTTTTCCCTTGTGGACACCCTGCTGTCCACTCCTCGAGGGGGTAGCAGCTGTGTTCGCGGGATAGCACAGCCGCCAGCTGGAGCAGGGGCGCAAGTGCGTGCTTCTCGGAGCCCCGCATTCCGCGCGGGCCACACACACCCCTCCTCCCACTCGGCAATCGGCAGGTCCCTCGAGCCTGAAAGATACGCCTTGTTCCCGGGACCTCGCCTCTTGCATCACCCAGGCCCCGCATGCCGTGTCCATCTGCCGGCCGAGGTCACAGCCGGCTCTGGCGCGAGGTGGCAGACGTGGCGGACGTCGCCATCCGAGACCAGACCTGACCAAACCAATGCGGACTAAAAGTCCAAGTGCCCCACCCCTCGCATAGCAGAACTTCTACCACGCCCCACTCTTCTTCCAGGACCATCCTTCTATTCCTGTAATCCACCTGCTTGTAATAATGCATGACCTTTGCATCCCGCATGTATGTGCCCAGGGTTTTCCCTCCGTCTATGGAGGTTTTACCTGGGCCCAACTTATCTAGTTTTAGTCTAGAATTCAGAGTGAGGGGAGTTAGTCATGGCGAAAACGTCTGCCATGGCTGGCCAATCCCCTCCTAGCACATGATGCACGTGACCTTCTCAGCATGGTTAAAAACCCGCATGTTTAGAGCGTATAGGGCTTGCCCTGAGACGCACTTAGAGTCTTCCCTACCTAGACCCCTCCCTTACACACTTAGTTTTAACTTAGGTTAGGAATAAAAAAACACGCCATCCGAGCCGGCGTGGTGGCGAGCTCATTCATACATTTCCCTGCATCCAGTATTGTTTAAGCCACGCGCGTGAAACATCACAAGTGGCACAAATATGCAGGCCCCTCCCGATCACTTAAAAACCCAATAATTTTAAGGGGACAAAACTAAAAGACTGTACGTGTTACCTGCGCATTCCGCAAAACTTAAAATGTTTTAAATGGATTATTTTATTATTAATAAACTGGTAATTTCATCCTATCATCAAGGTAAACTCAAGAATGTGAAAAATAATAACTCCAAAGTCAACTGAGTTCGTGTCCCGAGTGAGTCATCACAAATATTTTGTAAAATTAAAAAAAAAAGGCAAAAGGTCCGTATCACGTATCCAAGTTCATCCCTTGATCCTGATGGCAAGATTCTGTATATACTGATTCTGTGGTACATGATGTTAGCTGCTTTAATTTAGTACGTCGAAAGATCCCGAACAAAACAAAAACACGTGATAAAACACAATTAAATATTCTGCGAAAAACGTGTCAAAATAAAAATAAAAACCACGTGAGAAAGGGTCGGGCAGAGACAAATAAATATAATGTATGACTTTTAACTCCAGGATTACGGATTCACGTCCCTCTTCTGGAATGTGTGGATTTCGGTTGCGTGTAGTAGAAACTGTTCGAAAAACACTCAATGCCGTTGTCTCCTACGTGAGTAGGAAACGCAAAAAATTTCCTGTTTGCCACACACCACAAAATGTGTGGCCACCAAAATGAAGTGGATTAAATTTCACTGGTTAGTTTGGCTGGTAGTAGCTGATGCATTACTTCTCGCAATCACTGCAGCGATGTTAGAAATATATTCTGAAAGCTGCTATCTAGCGGGCGGGCCCGTAACTACTTCGGAGATTAGAGTTCTCCCGCGTGGAGGTGGGGTGGGTACACACCACGTATTTCCCTGTCACCCCTCCCCCGCCCTGACTGAAGGGCTGAAGGGCTGAAGGGCTGAAGGGCTGAAGGGCTGAAGGGCTGAAGGGCTGGGCCCCAGGGACCCTGTGCAGAGCCGCCCACGAATTAACGTTTAAATTGGTGTCGTCCGGTCAGACACTCCCCCTCCAACCACACAAACACAAGGGAAATGCGACCATCAGGGGGGACAACATACGCTGGGAAAATACTGGAGGGGAGAATGGATATGTAACGATTCTTTGTCCAACCACCACGGTTCTACCACCATTGGCTCACTAATAAAGAGGGGTAAAAAAAAACTGTTTTGTTGTGTGACCGCCACAAAAACATCTCTGTCGACAAAAATCGATCCGAAAAATCACTTTGTGTGCGTTGCAATTAGTACTATGTAGGAAAGTATATTTGCAAACATGCGTGATAGTTACGCACAATATTTGCGTCGCTGACTGTGCCTGTGTCACACTCCAGGTTTCAGCGGCAGTCCTGTGGACAGAGCTATGGGGGCGGACGCCATAACCCCCGTAGCTAAATATATAAAAAAAAATTTGAATGCGTCATAATAGCCTCTGGGGCTATTACTTTTCAAAATGCCTGACTCCCCGTTTAACTGGGAGGTATTGCCAAACCTAACATCCAAAACCCTTCGATCATCCGATAGCTGGGTGCACTCCTGCTTGATATTGCATACAAAAGAGCTTCTGTTGACACATTATTTGTACAAAATAATGCGCGTCAGAAGTTTTACGTAACTGGCCTGCTAAAAAATAACTTTAATTTTGCATGCACATAATGTAAATAAAATAATAAAAAAGACTAAACTGATATTATAAATACGGTAGGTAAAGTATAAAATTAATCAAATTAAAAAATATATATTCAGGATTCACTATTAATATAAACACATGAATCAAAATATTTTTTTTAGTAGAGTAACAGAAACTAGTAACAAAAATCAATAAATATTTCGGAATATTTAGTCTAATTTATTAATTATAATTATTTGTTAAATATTAATATAATAATTTATAATGCAAATAAATTATACATACGGGAACATAAACTCACTTATTTAAATATACTTGAAAACACAATTTCTCTCACTAATATTCACGATAAATAAGTGTTTTTTTTTTTTAAACGATATGGACCAGTATTCAATTATGATTGAAAAGCACACATATAATTTTTATTTGTACGTATTCTTCATCGTGTGTTCCCCGCTGACGAGGCGCTGGCCGTGTCAGAGGTCACAGCCAGGGGTGTCCAGACGGCCGAGATGCCGGCTGGCTGATGGACGGCTCCGAGCAGCAATCGCCGCCACTTAGGCCCCAGATGAACCACCCCCCCTCCCCCCCCCCCCCCCCCCTAATACTGGACCTAGCTGCCGAACACTCCCCACCTCTGGTCCACGAACAACACTGCTATAATAGGCCCTGTCGCACTGTCAGACACTCGTCTCCGATATATCTGACAACAGAGTTGGAGGGATAGTACTGGACGGAAAATAGCTTCCAAATTCCTCCAACAAAAAACATTTTGACACACAACGTCAAATGTTGTGTTAAAACACGTCAAACTATCAAGTTTTTTTTTTTGTTCTGAGCTATCTCAAACTTTTCAGAATTTTCTTAATCTAATCGCATTGCTGGACGGAATTTTTTAAAAACTTGTTCCTATGTTTGTCAATTTAAAAAAAATTGAACATGAATAAATTTAAATCTCAACTATATTCGTTATAAAATGAAATAAATTTTCAGAGAAAAAAGTTTTAAAAAATTCTCAGGTTTACGCATAAAATGTTTTTTTTGCATACGAGATTCATATACACATTATTTAACTTTTTAACCTCTGTAATCGCCCATGCACCCTTAGCCAATTAAAAGAATCGTTGTGACGGACGTTTTCGCTTGGCACGATTTTGATTGGCCGATCGCGTCCAGCATCCAACATATCTTAGAACCCGCCCTGTAAGCAAAATATTTGAATGAAACTGGAGTCATCCAACTTGTCAAAACAAATATGGCTGTGCTAGTGACGTTATCGATGACGTCACGACCCTCCAACTTTATTTCACACAACTTACTGGAAGGTGTTGGAAGCGAATATGTGACGATGAGACAAGGCCTTGAAGGTCTTAAAGACCCTGTCACACTTATAAAAATTTTCGAAAATGGTGATCAAGACTTACGTCTCGTTTACATCAGGGTAGTGATAAGTGAAGCGTGGCGTCATAAGAAGGGAGCAAGGCCGGAATGAACAGGAGCAGCCCGAGAAAACCCCGGCCCACAGCGTCGTCCGCCACGTTTGCGACCGGGGCACTTGGTGGGAGGCGAGGGGAACAATTTTAAAGAAAAACTCAAGTTAGTGTAGATCGTGCTGCAGAGCGAAATTTTAAGATTATAAGCACCAGACGCAGAGCTGTTGGCAACCATTAAGTGTTTGACGTGACAACGTCTAATAAATCGATGAACGCCGGGTGCACGCACGAAAAAGTGTCCCGTTACGCACATTGTCCCGTTACACTCATTGTACGCTTGCGCCGCATATCTCTTTCTTCCACTCGATTGGAACAACCATCGATTTGACTTTTTCGAGGCACATTAAACTTGAAACACTCCCATTCGTTTCCTACTTCTTTTCCTATCATCGTCCTATCCTTAACAGAATAACACAGATTGGAAGAAGTTAAAAAGCAAACATGTATAAAAGTTATAGTTAAAATAATCTCTTCGTTAAAGTAATAAACATATTTGAATTAATGAGTGCAAATAAAATTAGATTTATCAATTAAATTGTAGATTTCATTTCACTCCTTCTTTGTAGCCATACAAAATAGTGATAATTCAATAAAAATGATTCAATTTTATTCATAAAAGTATGCAATAATTTCATCAATGTTTTGTTATGACGTTGTCACGTTAAACTATCGTCCGTAAACCGACTTTACAGACAACCAATTTTTCAGTGTTCCGTGCTGTTTTCGAAACGTAGCCCTGCCCTAGTGGCAGCAGTGTCCATAGGCGAGGTCTCGCAGTCAAGAGCGCCGACTATCCAGCCATCCCGACTTCATCATCAGTGGCTTGCACTAAGGGGCCCGCCTATTATGGTGTCTCCTCTGGACTGGCGCGCAGTCTTCTCGTCGTGCGTGGGACAACTATAACATTATATACCCGATATACATGCCTCAACAATATTATTCTGAAGATACGCGTTTCAGCAGTTTTTCGCTCTCCTGAAAACACAGTCTAAAAACTAAATAATGAAACAGGATATCTCGATCATTTCTCAAATTGCAAGGTTTTTTTTCCTGAAGCTCTGCACTCTGCATGTGTGCCCAGGTTAAGTTAGGTCCTTAAGAGACCCCTCCCCCCGGGCAAATAAAAATGTATGTTGTCACTCTGCCTCCGGTGAAGCTCGTAAAAAAAAAAGCATGGACAATAGTAGAATGTCCAACTTTTGTTTAGACCCGAACGCAAATGAAGAAGGACTTGCCCGAGGGACCCAAGTAGCAGGACGGAGGAGAGGTGAAGTGGTAGGAGGGGTGAAGGGGTAGGAGGGGCGGAGTGGTAGGAGGGGCGGAGTGGTAGGAGGGGGGAGTGGTAGGAGGGGTTAAGGGGGTAGGAGGGGCGGAGTGGTAGGAGGGTCGGAGTAGTAGTAGGGGTTAAGGGGGTAGGAGGGGTTAAGGGGGTAGGAGGGGTGAAGGGGTGAGTTTTAGGAGGGGTAGGAGAGGTGAAGGGGTAGGAGGGACGGAGTGGTAGGAGGGTAGAGTGGTAGGAGGGGTGGAGTGGTAAGAGGGGAGGAGTGGTAGGAGGGGTGGAGTGGTAGGAGGGGTGGAGTGGTAGGAGGGGAGGAGTGGTAGGAGGGGAGGAGTGGTAGGAGGGGTGGAGTGGTAGGAGGGGTGGAGTGGTAGGAGGGGTTAAAGGGGTAGGAGGGGTGGAGTGGTAGGATGGGCGGAGTGGTAGGAGGGGTGGAGTGGTAGGAGAGGTGGAGTGGTAGGAGGGGTTTAGGGGGTAGGAGGGGCGGAGTGGTAGGAGGGGAAAGAGTGGTAGTAGGGGTTAAGGGGGTAGGAGGGGTGAAGGGGTGAAGTTTTAGGAGGAGTAGGAGAGGTGGAGTGGTAGGAGGGGCGGAGTGGTAGGAGGGGTGGAGTGGTAGGAGGGGCGGAGTGGTAGGAGGGGTTAAGGGGGTAGGAGGGGCGGAGTGGTAGGAGGGGTTAAGGGGGTAGGAGGGGCGGAGTGGTAGGAGGGGCGGAGTTGTAGGAGGGGCGGAGTGGTAGGAGGGGTGGAGTGGTAGAAGGGGTTAAGGGGGTAGGAGGGGCGGAGTGGTAGGTGGGGTGGAGTGGTAGGAGGGGTTAAGGGGGTAGGAGGGGTGGAGTGGTAGGAGGGGTGGAGTGGTAGGAGGGGTTAAGGGGGTAGGAGGGGCGGAGTGGTAGGAGGGGCGGAGTGGTAGGAGGGGTGGAGTGGTAGGAGGGGTTAAGGGGGTAGGAGGGGTGGAGTGGTAGGAGGGGCGGAGAGGAGGAAGGATGGAGGAGGAGGAAGGGCGGAAGGGGTAGAATGGCAGGGGGCTGGCGACCTCCGACATTCCGCCGGGCCCGCTGCCCTCTGCGGGGACATTGTCCCAGCTCAGCAGTTTCCATGGCAACCACGCCGCGACCACTTTCACCGAGGATAACAATCACACGTCATTTGCGATCGACCATACGTTTTTTTGCCCATATCTTCTCTTTTTTAAAAAAAATCGGAGCAGGGTGGCTGAGAGGTCAGATCACTAGCCTTCTACCCAATTTCGGTTAAAAAAACCCTGGAAAATTTCGCTAACGGGAGACGTGGCGGAAGTTGCACGTGGGCTGCATTTTTCGAGGCACGCCTTTTTTCGCAATTATGCATTTACTGCTTGTGGAACATGTATGCAAATGACAGTTTTCAGAAGAAGAATTTTTGTTAAAATTTTCTGGCAGCTTACGGAAAATTTTCCAACTAGTTATACTTTCACTGAAACAAACAACTGAATTTGTGGCAGATACAGGAATTTATTCAACAAAAAAAAGGGGTTGTTGTCTGTAAAGTCGGTTTACGGACGATAATTTAACGTGATAACGTCATGAGAAAACATTGATGAAAAAATGCATACGTTTTAATTTTCAAATATTATTTACAGTTTTTGCAAATTTAATTTAAATAATTTGTTTAAATATAACCTCGAACAATTAGTTAAAAAGCCTGTTTGATATTATAGATGATTTTATCGCACGGTGGTTGGCCGGTTCTTGCACGCTCGGCTCAGGCGGAACGTGACAATTTTTCGTGCGTGCCGCCGGCGTTCATCGATTTATAAGACGTTATCACGTCAAAAAAAAATTTTGAAAAAAATAATAATAGGACAATTGTATTTAAAACCTTCGGTTATCAACAAGGAGGTTGGACAGTTACAATATCATTCCCAGCATGCATCACTGCCTGTGTGATTTGTGATTCCAGGCGTTGTTAACAATTTTTTTTTCGGTCGCAAAATTATTTTATCCGCATAATTTGGGGTGGTGACACGTCACGAAAGTATGTCAAAAATAATGTGTTAACCCCAATTATTTCAAAGAAATGATTTTGCCACAGCGGCGGTTGTAGAACTTCGTTCAATCAAACATGATTCAGGCGATCTGTGTTCCTCATCATAAATATTTATCTATCATTTATAATAAAACATTTTGTTCAGCCCCAACTACAAATACGAACGCCAGCCTTGGAAAGCACTCGAGACAATTAGTCGCAAAGAAGTTGCCAACTTATTTGGTCGTGATTTACCACCAGCAGAAGATTGCCTACTTTTGTATCCGACATAGCTGGATTTCCATATCGATATCGTTGTTGTATATCGCCCTATAAAATAATAATAATATTACATTATACGTTGATAAAATTTTTAGGCGTAACATGAAATGCAGAGACACATAATGATATATTTAACAGTAAAAGCCCTGACATTACAGTAATGACAAGGAAAGGAATAACAAACATGCTGCGTGAGAACGAGCCTCAAATTGTTCATCCCCCCTTCCCAATTATCATAGCATTCGCGATACAAAAATCTCATGGGCGCGTTTGAAGTGAAACTTCACATATTAATTTTAGTACGTCAGCTCGCAGGCAGCGCTGCTGATGCTGCCATCTGTGTGTTCGGCAAGCAACTAGACACACGCACATCCGCGAGTCGATGGGCGTCGCTGTTGATGGTTGTGTGTTTTTCAGAGTGATAATATCACTCATATTATGTTCATATTATGAACCTGAAAAATACATTTTCCAGCAGTGACGTATCCGAGGCCAAACATGTGTAGGCTATCGCGATGGTAGGTTGCCAGTGGCTCGAAAATGGCGTCGAACAGCAATACAGTTGCAGGGAAGCCTTCGTTTCACAGACGAGAGAGCCACACCCGAAGTTCCCCGAAGTTCATTCTCGTTTTTTTTCCCGTTCTATCTCATTGTATAAACCGGTGTGGCATTAAATTTTGCGGTCGATTAGGATAGGTTAGCTACATTATAAATACTTTAAAACATCGTGGATGGTTGGTTATATTAGGTAAGTATAGCTACATTAAAAATACTGTAAAATCATTTTATGGTTGCTTAGCAAATAACTTTTTAATATGTAGATATCCAGGGCTAGGAAACCGTTTACATGATTTCACAGTATCTTTAATGTAGCTATCCTAACCAAATCAACCGTACACAATGTTTTAAAGTATTTATAATGTAGCTAAGCTAAACTAATTTACCATTAGTTATTATGAGTTACAATGAACCAAAAAAAAACCGAAGATGCACGATCGGGCGTTTGGCTCTCTCGTCTGTGAAAAGAAGACTTCCCTGGAGTTGCAATAGAGACAATATAGGTAGAGACCGGAAAAATTCGCGATTTCAAATCCCTAAAGGATAGACTCTATGATCCTCTATGCACGCGTGCATATTACATCTGCTGATTGGTTACCGACTGACTCAACACCTGTTGACTGGAATGATCGTGATTCGCTAATTCTTCTGTTAAAGATTTTTCATTGGCCCAGAGTCCAGATAAACTGTGGCCCAATCACTGAAGCAAAATAATGTCAAAAGTATTTGGACTCTATCCTATCGCGAAATGAATCCGCGAATTTTACAGGTCTCTAAATATAGGTAACTGGTGAGAAATGCGACGTGGAGTGTAACTACCTTTTTTCAAGTGCGTGAGACTAGTCGCAGCGAGCGCGGAGTTGGAAAACAGCCAGTGAAGAGTCCCGCGCTCCGCCGACGCCCGACCGGCCAGAGCTGTCCTGGTTCGACACTAGGTACCGCCACTCACCCCGGCCGCATCGCACTGACCTCCCGACTCCTGGTCCAGGCGAGACGCGCGCCGCCCCGGGCCACGCCCCCTCCGTGACGTCACCGCGGTCGCCATGGCGACGGCCGTACACGCGCCCCGCGGGATCCAGGAAGCTGGCGGTAACTTCCACGACAATGAGCTGGGGCAAGTCAGTCCCCGCCGACTAGGAGCTTGCGATTTCCTGATACACTTTCAATTTTTAGCGATGCATCAAGAGCACGTATAACAACTTCCACCGCTTTCATACCTTGATACAGTACAATATTGTTACGTGTGGTAAAAACCAGTTCGTAAACGATAGCCCAATCAATTTAAAAAAAAAAACAAATTTAGTTATTAAATAAAAATTAGAATATTAAGTTTTAGAGATAAAATTATATATCTACGTTACTAGGTCCACAGTTTACTCTCCCCACTGGATCTCGGCTCGACAGTAGCTCTCTCTACTGCTCGTCCCAACACACTGCCTCGCACTACTCTCTCGTCCACCTCACACACCACAGTCCCCCATGCACCAGTCTCCGCACACGAAGTCCGTCTCTCGTCGCCCGCTATCGCTCGCCAAGGTGTCATCGCCCTCTTTGCCTCAGCCCCCTTCTGGAATGGTCTCGCACAACTCCGAACCCGAAGCTCCCAGAACAATGGCGTCCTAGTTACGCCACTTCCGCGCAGACGGGGGCTCTTGTAACTTGCTGAACCCTCCAGAACCGCAGAGGGTTCTCCGGGCTGAATGAGAAAAGCGCTGACGAAAGGGGAAACGCGAGGATGGGGTTGGCGGCGAGGCGTCGTTTGCTGATCGGATTAGGCGTGTAGCAATAATGGACCACGCCCCACTCACGGGTTAGCCGGGCCACTGGCCTGCCACGTGGCCGCGCCTCTAGTATACACGTAACACTATTAATTAATCGGGAGATATACAAATAAAGACATTTTGGTTTTAACATAAGTTTATCGTTTAATATTGAATATTGACCTTCGTCAAGGTAGACATCGTTCATAAAGAGATTCTCAAGGACTGTACCATGGTGTCTACTGACAGCATTATTACAACTGTAGAGCCCGAAACTAAATTCAACATTAAATACCAATGACTTACTTCACAGGGTAATCTATTTGTAGCAACCAGACACCATTTACTTCAGGTATTTCACTATATGTGCATACATGTATATAAATTATGTAAATTAAAAGATCGAAAACCTTTGAGATAGATTATGGCATCTTTCTGCTGCTATCTCTCATTCCCGACAGGCTCCAGTAAGCGTCGGAAAGCCTAACATTTACATCTGTGCATTCCGAGGCCCGAACAGTTCCGAAGATCGCCGAAGTTCGCCGAAGTTCATCGCGCAATCTTCCCTAACCAGCCGTACACGCTTTTAAAGTATTTTTAATGTAGATAACCTAACCCAACTGATCATTCTCACGACATCACAGATTTGTAATACATACACCTAACAACTCGTTAAAATGATAAACTACTGGTAAATTACTTGAACTAGCACAACAAATTCTTAGAGATTACTTGAAAACCAAACCAAGTAAAAAAAAAAAAAATTCTCAGAAAAGTGGCCCCCATTTTTTCCTTCAGAATAACCAATAAACCATCAACCCATTTAACCAATAAACGTGTAACTTCTAATCAAATACTGCACAATCCCTTACCTGAAAATGATAAATTGCGTAAAATTGTAGGACAATAATTTGTGGAAGACAGTATATTCCGAGAATATTTCCTGCACTATAAACGGATTTCGAAATTCAAATCGACGCGACGTGTTTGTTGATCTAAGGTAAACCGAACATGACGAACGCAGCCTCTCGGAATGAACAGACGTGTAACAGGGAACAGGAACAGGGTGGATCAGACGTGGATATTATAAAGGGTGTGAACAGTACCGTGCAGTGAGTATCTTGGTGCAGTCAGTGAATCTGCTGGCGTGCGAAGCTGCGACTAGCAACACTTGTCCCGGGAGCAAAAAAACAAGGACGAATGAATTAGAGAATTGAAAGAGAAAGAAAAAAAAGCGTAAGGTTTTTTTTTCTTTTGCGGTGTGTTCAATCGTGCCGACAACTGACGTCTTTAAGCGAATCCCCCTCCCCCCTTCCCCACTTCAGGGCTGTGTGAGAGACAGCTGATGAAGCAAGAGCCCACGGTGGCTAAGTGTGGACAGCTCGCGAGGCCGAGTTGTGGGAACGTGGCGGACGTCTCTGTGATCCTGTGGAGAGTTCAGGAGCTCTCCTGTCTCTCACTCAGCGACGCATTCCGTTAACGCCCCACCGATCACACCCTTCAAGCACCTTCAGTGGTCGCGTGTTTGTATTACCCGTGTTCTCACCAGGAGCCAGGCTGCGTCTGCCCTGTGAGAGCGCCTGGGTCGCCTTTCCTCGACACTAGCTCGTATTCTGACGTGATAACGTCTTATAAATGGACGGTGTTATGTAAAAATGGTTCAACCCACAAACATTTTCAACTGAGTAAATTGAGCTCAAAGTTGAACACACAATAACCGCTATTGTGGCAGTGCGTTGAATGTTTGGTCTCAAGATGGCATAGTAGCAAGGAATGTCGGTTTAAAAAAATTAGCTCAATTAAAAGTGTCATTTTACGTACATAATTATTTCAATAACTTTTTTTCCTTTTGTTGGTTAACTCATTTTTGCATAACACCATCCAAATAGAGACAGGAAAAATTCGCGGGTTCAATGACCTCCAGGATTGACTCCAATATCCTCTACACACTTGGGCAAATGCCACCTGTACATTGGCTGCTGACTTGTGAGTCGTCTCTACTGAGTGTCTGTGATTCGACACTTCTATGAGTGAGGGTCTCTAATTGGCCCTCATTGCTCCAGATTAACAGTGAACCAATGACAGAACCAGCAATAATTATTTGAATTTTAGCATAACACGAAATGGACCCGCGAATTTTTCAGGTCTCTACTTATAAATCGATGAACGCCGGCTGCACGCACGAAAAATTGTCACGTTCCGCCTGAGCCGAACGTGCAAGAACCGGCCAATCACCGTGCGAGAAAATCTTCTATAATATCAAACAGGTTAAAGCGGGCTTTTTAACTAGTTGCTCGTGATTATTTTTAAACAAATTATTCAAATTAAATTTTGCAAACAACTGTTAAATAATATTTGAAAATTAAAAAAGAGTGCAAGTTTTCATCAATGTTTTCTTATGACGTTATAACGTAAAATTATCGACCGTAAACAGACTTTATAGACAACCCCCCCCCCCCTTTTTTTTTCCTGTGGGCTTAACGCCTTAGTGTCTCGTCACTAGGCCATTGGAATGAGGAACCGTCCAAGCATTCATTTCCTGCGCTGTACAGAAAATCATAATAACACATACATACAAAGGTTAAGTAATTAAACTCACTTTTTGTCTATAAAAAAACGAGAAATAAAAATTATATACGAAAATCACCTTAAATTTCTTGAATAGATCGGTCGTAGCAATAAATGTTTGCCAGAAACACTTTATATATATAATCGTGTATCCGGTGATAACCTAATTCCCCCAGCACGCCACTGTGACTACCACGGGCGGGAAAACAACGCGACTGGCGCGTTTCAGAGTGACTGATTGGACACCACCCAACACTAGCGTGCGCCTGCGAGGGAGGGGGACTAGATCGATCCGCATCGACCCCAGCTCGTGTTCCGAGCCGCGCTGTGGCACGAGCTGGCTCGGACACCCGGTATCAACAGGCGAGCACAGCTGTGGTACGAGCTGGCTTTTTTTTTTTTAACGGAGGCAACAGACAACCATCAGTCTCGCATATTAGAATATTGATAATAATAAACGCCTCAAGACATGTTTGCTGCCAGGATGCCCGATACAATTTCAGAACACTGAAAGTTTTTTTTTTTTTTTTTTAGTTTTTTCCGTTGTGAAAACAGTTCTCCTTTACATAATGGACTATATTATACCTACCATTTTTATTTTTTTTCCCAGTTATTATAGAAACTATAAGTTGGTAAGACTACGAAAAAAAACATATTTAAGAAACAAAAATATTAAATAAATATTAATATATTTTTACTATTATTTCTTATTTAATTCATACATTTATTTACGTCATGAAGATTTCAATTGCTGTTCATTTGTAAGTGTCACCGCTCTGTGTGAATTCACGAAAGAACCGGCTCAGCTGTCCACAGTGCTGCTACAAGGCGCTCCTCTCGGGGGCGACCTCGAACCAAGCTCCCACAAGGGGGTGTTGTAGGAGCTGTAGGAGCTGGTGGGGGAGTCCTGCACCTGCTCCACTCGCTCCGTGAGAGTGTGGAGGACCACTCCCTGCCAAGGAGTGCAAGGGGGAGGGGGGAACTTCGAAACTGGAGGAAGAAAAAGGTCCTGAAAAAGAGGGCGGGTGGTGAAGGTGAAAAAAAAAAAAACATGCAATTTCCTGCCCAAGGTAAAGCCCGCGCCTTCATGCCGAGGGCCGGGCCATTCAGCAGTGACGCCACCCCATTGGACGAGAGCCGCCGGGGAGATAGTATTACCTCGAGCTTGGGAGGGGGGTAGGGAGGGGGCAGGATCTCTGGTTCGCAGTGAGTTCCAGCGCCGCGTTTATCCCCTGGAAGCGTTTGGCTGGCGAACCACACTGCGCGCTGATGACAGGACTAGTACATGCAAGTGCTCTTTGCGACAAGGAGAACACGTAGTCGCCCAATCACTAGAGACCTGCAAAATTCGCGGATTCATTTGGTGATAGGCTAGAATTCAAACATATATACCTTTATAATTATTTTGCTATTGGCTTACTGTTCATCTGGACGAATCTCAACCAGTTATAAACCCTCTCAACCAAAGAAGGACCGAATCACAGACAAACCAGCTGAGACGACTTACAAGTCGGCAGCCAATGAACTTGCGTTATTTGCCCGAGTGTACAGGGGTATGTGCATTCTATCCTGAAGGCTATCGAAACCGCGAATTTTGCACGTCTACCAATCACGCATGACTAGGGGCCGGAAAAATTCGCGGTTTCGATGGCCTTCAGGATAGACTGCATATTCCCCTGTACACTTGGGCAATTAACGCAAGTTCATTAGCTGCCGACTTGTAAGTCGTCTCAGCTGGTTTGTCTGTGATTCGATCCTTCTTTGGTTGAGGGTTTATAACTGGTTGAGATTCGTCCAGATGAACAGTAGTCCAATAGCAAAATCATTGTAAAGGTATATGTATTTGAATTATAGCCTATCGCCGAACGAATTCGCGAATTTTTCCGGTCTCTACCAATCACGCATGACCAACACCTTCTTACCGGCTATCGGGCAATCCAAAATATTATTTTTTGAAGTGAAAACTTCTATGGGAAGGTTTGGATAGGGAGTAAATTCATGTAGGTCGTCATCGACATGGTCACGTGACGTGTTAACGGTAACACTATATCTCGTTCCTATTAGTGTTCAAATTGTGTTTTTTTTTTTTCAATTTTTATTTTAAATTTTAAGTATACTATTACTGTGCCGTAAAAAGTGAGTATAAAATGTATAAATATTCTCATATACATATATAGTTTGAATAACGAAGAAAACGGAGTCTTTGTAACAATATACCTAACCAAAAATTAAGACATTATTTATTTTTTAATACCTAAAATTACTATGCAATGCGTATTTTATAGTCATTTTTATTTTACTAACGTGATACAACAAATATGTTGTGTGATAATATTTTTTTCGTAAAAATTGCGAAAACATTCTCTGATTTTTATCAAAAATTTTTTTCTTATGTTACACAATTATATTTTACAAAATTAGTATTTCTTATTTCAAATTAAATTTGTATTTTCTTAATTCGATTATTGATATTAATAATAGTTACTTTGGTTTACAAGTTTTAATTTAAGATCAATCAATTAATTTGGATATCCAAAAATAACAATGTTTTGTTTATAGTTTTAAGTTTTCACTTCTGTCGGCAGTTCTCATGACTGATTTGAAATATTTTTGTTTTGTTTTGTATGTAGGCATGCCGAGTATAGCCCGTAGTGAAATAAATCCGTGAAATAATCACAACTGCGTCTAGTTTATCCCTGATATAAAAAAACTTCCTGAGTAAATAAGTTTTTTTAAATATTTTTTTTATCGTTTTAAGCACAGTTTAAGGCAGTCTAAGTTCCACGACTAATTGGTCGACACTTGAATTGTATAAAATAAATAATATACACGAGGTACAGCGAACCGTCTGGAGTACTTCTAAACTGTATAAAGGAATCAAAATGGACACTTTTCATGGTCTGGAAGAAAGCACAACAGTAAGGTACAAGAGACAGAAGGAATGAAGACAACTGTTAACTCTAGAAGACAATATAAAGTTAAACACCTAGAAAATGGTGAGGAGATAAAGAAAGTAGCTTAAAAAAAACTTACCGAATATTTTTTTTTGATAGATTACGACAAAAGATTTAATAACTCGTACGCTAGTTTTATTTACAAAGTAACTTGAAATAACGAAATAAATATAATTAAAGAACAAAAAAATTAGTTTACTATTATTATATCTACAGGAACCAGACTATTTAGTTTATGTATACAAAGCATTGCAGATAACAAAATATTAAGATATAAGGATCTCTAAGGAAATTAAACAAGATATGATTAATAAGATAAATTTTGACCCCTAGCATACCCTATAACGTAATTGGATTTAAATGGTGAAAATTGAAGAAATAGTACGTACAATATGTTGGAAACAGGTGTATCTAAATGGCCTATTTTTGACAGTCATAATGCCGGTTTTTTCTAATAACTACCACTAACATTACAAAACAGTTAACCTATCAATCAGGTTCATCAGGACACAATGTTCAGGTTGGCCGCGAAACGCGTGAAGCAGGCAACATGCAGTGTACGTGTGCCAGTCCTGTTGCCTATGTCGCAGGCGAGACCAGCGCCTGGCACGTCACACAAGCTCAGCGCACTACTACACATGCTGACAACGAACCCGTGTGGAGAATACTGCATTTGCTGCAAGAACACATACGTACATAGTCTGGCCTCCAGTTGGTTGAGCATTGAAGTATCACTACACGAGTGGTAGGCGTGTTTTAACTAGGCAACGAAAGAGAGAGTGTGTGGCATTCATTGTTTCACAACAACTCTTTGTTAACATGATATGAAAGGTCAATGTTTTCCAATGACGTGTTTTAATAGCCAATTGTGCACAGCAAAAAAAAAAAAAAAAAACTATGAATTAGTTTATATGATACCTCTTGCAACACAATGCTCCCACTCATAACTATACAATCTGAGTCCCTGGCGAGATTTTACGAATTCACTCCTGAATTCGTTTTTATGGGTCGATACGTTTGTACATTAGCCTCGGTACTTCGCCTAAACATTATGTATTTATCTCTTCCTCTCTAGTCTTAAATCTCTCTCTCTCTCTCTCTCTCACTCTCTCCACTTTTTTTCCTCGCTATTCCCTTTGGAGAAACCACGTTACAGATTTCATAATTTTCACCAGCCACATATTGCGTTTTGGTGTTTGAAACCCCAGGTTTAGTAATGGTTTTAAAATTTAATTATTCTTGTCTTACGTTGTTTTTTTTTGCACTTGTGATTTAATTTGTATTTTTTTTTTTTTTTGCCGATTTCACAAACATCTCTTTGTTAACAGGTCAATGTTTTCCAATGACGTATTGAGATAGCCGATTGTGCAATACGAAGAGAGTTTGTTATTATGTTTTGTTCATATTTTTTTTGTTATCGGCGAACGTTTTGTAAACATACCTAAAGGAAATTACTGCTAAGTTGGAAGGTCGGAGAACATTCAGGTATATTGTATTTAGTATGTTGAAAGTATTTTTAGAGTATTTTATTATATTAATTTTTTAGCTAGATATTATGTTTATGGCTTAATATTTTAGTATGGCTGCCTCAGCCACAGGTAGGTAACTGTACACGTGTGGTAGAACTTTTCTATCGTGCGTGTGACGACCTCAAGATGGTCACGTGTGCTTCCGCGCGAGGTGGGGAGGTGGGGAGGTGGGGAGGTGGGGAAGTGGGGAGGTGGGGAAGTTGGCGAGGTGGGGAGGTGGGGAAGTGGGGAGGTGGGGAAGTTGGCGAGGTGGGGAGGTGGGGAAGTGGGGAGGTGGGGAAGTTGGCGAGGTGGGGAGGTGGGGAAGTGGGGAGGTGGGGAAGTGGGGAAGTTGGCGAGGTGGGGAGGTGGGGAAGTGGGGAGGTGGGGAAGTTGGCGAGGTGGGGAGGTGGGGAAGTGGGGAGGTGGGGAAGTTGGCGAGGTGGGGAGGTGGGGAAGTGGGGAGGTGGGGAAGTTGGCGAGGTGGGGAGGTGGGGAAGTGGGGAGGTGGGGAAGTTGGCGAGGTGGGGAGGTGGGGAAGTGGGGAGGTGGGGAAGTTGGCGAGGTGGGGAGGTGGGGAAGTGGGGAGGTGGGGAAGTGGGGAAGTTGGCGAGGTGGGGAGGTGGGCAGGAGGGGAAGTGAGAGTTGGCTATGGACCGGCGCGGGAGACGCCCGAGACACTGCCTGCGCTCAGCGAGAGTATTTTTAACCGAGGTTGCGTATGTGATCATTTTTTGATAATGTCCACAAAAGGTAATTGGAAACAGATTTCGTAATATTTGTTTTAAATTTACTCAATCTTATCTTTGACAGAGAATCGAACCAAGGACGTTGGTAGATCATGTCCACAAAAAAGTAATTGGAAACTGATTTTGGAATTTTTTTTACTTTACTCTCTCTTATACTTGACAGAGAATCGAACCAAAGATGTTAGTAGATCATTACTTTAATGAGTAATATTTTTGATGATTTTTGGAATTTTCCCCGAATTTCTAAGTTAATTATTACAAATTTACAAGATGGCGGGCGTCCTGGAAATAAATAATAATTTCACTCTAGCTGGTTAAGAATAAAATAACATAGAGGTAGAGCCCTCTAGCATACGAACACAATATGTCGGATCCAAGATGGCGGCCTCCAGCAGACGAAAACATGATGGCGGACGTGACGTCACACTATCTGACGTTGTATGTATCTCGGAATTATTGGTGGGAGGTCAATCAGCCGGCAGTTTCCGTGGAGGCAGAATCCGTCGCCATTTTATTTGCTCTCGCCGAGTTCGAACCGAGTTCCATGACTTAAGTGTATTTTATATATACAAATCGTATTATAATTCTATTTTTTTAAAAAAATAATTAATTTTAAAAAAATTCTGAAATTATTTCTGATAATTACGGATTTACAATATGGTGGATGTGATGTCATAATCCAAGATGGTGGGTGTGACATAAACAATATTTATTAAAATTTTATTTGTATGTAATTAATTTTTTTTAAAAATGTAATCATAAATTGCATGTTTACTCTCACCAGGAATCGAACCGAGGATTGAGAAGGATTTGATAACAAAACATTTTAAGTAAATTTTTTATATAAACTTTTTGAAAATTTTTGGTCAAACATTAAATAATTTCAAGTTTACGGTCAATCCATATTTGGAAATTTGGGTTCTTTCAAAGGCAAATGTTGGCAATGGGTTAAAATTTTTAATTTTAAAAATATTCTATAGGACCTGCTAACATATACGGAGCAGACTGAGTGCGTGGAACGTGATCCCGGCGAAGCTGGTTCGAGTCGGTATCTTCACCGCCCGTGTGCTATCTTCACCGGCGCAGCTCACGTGAACACACGGGTTTTATCGACCGGTGTTTAATTGGATTCCCCTCCTCGACCCCTGCCCCCGGGCATGCCGGGTTTTTAATTGCCTCGGACCCAGATGACGAGCAACAGCAGGATTTGTCAGGAAACACGTCACTGCCATGTCGCTGCCTCGAGTCGATCACTGCTGCAATACCAGCTGTCCAGCCCGTTGCGCAGAATGTTGAGGCTTGAACTCCCGCGCAATGCTGATCATTTAATTCCCTTTGTCATTGCTGTTATTTGAGAAGGTTTTATTTTTTTCGACATGATAAAGTCTTATAAATCGATGAACGCCGGCTGCACGCACGAAAAAGCATGACTCATTGTCACGTTCCGCCTGAGCCGAGCAAACAAGAACCGGCCAAACAGGTTAAGGCGGGCTTTTTAAATAATTTTTCGTGATCATATTTAAACAAATTATTTAAATTAAATTTGCAAAAACTGTAAATAATATTTTAATATAAAAAAAGTATGCAATTTTTCATCAATGTTTTCTATGACGTTATCACGTAAAATTATCGTCCGTAAACCGACCTTACAGACATCCCCCCACCTTTTTTTTATTGCGATAGTTCCCTCGCATTTTCACTTTGGATGTGTGTTGGGAAAATTTGTTAACTCGACAACAAATACAAGATATCTATCGGAATAAACTAACTGGAAAGTTCCATAACCGATATTAACGAGAGCTCTGCGCATGAGAGCACTCATACACAAGGACCACCTTCCAGCAGTGAATACTGGAGAGGAAGATCCTAGCTTCGCCTGGAGCGACTCCTGGAAGTGTGACGTCTGGAACGAGAGTTCAGTTGCCTCACGAGCTGTGACTACACGGCGAAGAAAAAAAATTCGTATTGTTAAATAAACAAGGTTTAGTAATTTTACATTTTTGTCGTGTTATTTAAAAAAAAAATAGTACACTTGGTGTGATATTCAACGAATGTTTGTAGTTACCAAATTGTGCCAAAGCTTCGGTATGAATATACGAATGTGGATGTATAGATGAAATAAGTGTTACATTAATCAGTGTCCTTTTTATTTTTTCAGTACACTGAACTTGTAAGCACGTCATTGTGAAAGTAATATAAGTGTGTGTGAGTGTTACAGTAACTTTTTTAAAAATGCTAAGGGTATGCAAACATATTATTTTACAAATTATACTAACGAACCCATATTTAATTTACACTAGGTTGCACAAGTAATATGAAAGGTATATATATTGAAGTATTATTGAAAGTAGTAAATCAGTGATAAGTAGAGACCTGTAAAATTCGCGATTTCAAATCCCTAAAGGATAGACTCCATGATCCTCTATGCTCTCATACAAATTAAATCTGCTGATTGGTTACCGACTCGTAACGCCTGTTGACTGGAATGATCGTGATTCGCTAATTCTTCTGTTAAAGATTTTTCGTTGGCCCCGAGTCCTTCAGATAAACTGTGGGCCAATCACTAGAGACCGGAAAACTTCGCGGATTAATTTCACGATATGATAGGATTTAAGCAACTGTACCTTAATATTGCTTCTCTGATTGGCTCACAGTTTATCTGAAGGACTTTGAGCCAATGAAAAACCTTTAACCAAAAAAGTATCGAATCGCAAGCGTCCCAGTTGACACGTGTCACGAGTCGGTAACCAATGAGCAGGTGGCATTTGCCTGAGTATGTAGGGGATTGTGGAGTCTATCCTAGAGGGCATCCAAAGCGCGAATTTTTCCGGTCTCTACCAATCACTGAAGCAAAATAATGTCAAAAGTATTTGGATTCTATCCTATCGCGAAATGAATACGCGAATTTTACAGGTCTCTAGTGATAAGGTAAGTGTAAGTGTGTTGAGCTGCGCCCGGGAGTTAGGCAGCTCTGCGCGGCGCGGACACGTGGAGGAGGTTATCAGCCCCGGTGTGGAGGGAGGGGGGAACACGTGTCGCGCGCACCTGCGGGAACCTGCCTTATCTCCCCTGGCGCCGAGCAAACACCCGTGTGCAGCCTCGCAGCCTCGCCGGGGTTACGACGGCTGCCTGGGGCGGTCCTTCCTCTAGGGCAAGGGCCACGCATAGACCTGCAGCCGCCTTCCTCCAGATCTCCCTGTCTCACCCTAGCACTGCCTGTCTCACCCTAGCACTGCCTGTCCCACCCTAGCGTCCGATCTGAGTGGAACTGTAGAGAGTGGGATGCGGTGTCTGGTTCACGGTGGGACCTTCCACTTAAAATTTTTCTTTTAAGGTAAACTAAAACCCCGGAGTACCAATGGCTAAGAGGGGTACAAGGTCTTTTCTTTTCTCTCCCACCCTAGCACTGCCTGTCCCACCCTAGCACTGCCTGTCCCACCTAGCATTCCCATCTAGCATCCAACCTAGTACTCCCTATCCCACATAGCACATTCTAATTTATCAATTTTAATCATTTATTAAATAAAAATGTAATAATTTTTCATGTAAAATTAATTACACATACGGGAACATAACCTCGTTTACGTTTTTTTGAAGTGAAAACTTCTGTGGGAAGGTTTGGATAGGGAGTGAATTCATGTAGGTCGTCATCGATATGGTCACGTGACGTGTTAACGATAACACTATATCTGTTCCTATTAATGTTCAAATTGTGATTTTTTTTTTCAATTGTTATTTTAAATCTTAAGTATACGATTACTGTGCAGTAAAATGTGAGCATAAAATATATTAATACTCTCATATAGATATATAGTTTGTATAACGTTGAAAACGGAGACTTTTTAGCAATATCACCTAAGAATTTAGATCATTATTTATTTTTTTAATACCTGCAATCACTGTGCAATGCGTATTTTGTAGTAATTTAGGAATTATTTTACTAACGTGATGAAACAAATTTGTTGTGTGATAATATTTTTTCGTAAAAATTGCGAAAAAGTTTCTGATTTATATCAAAAAAATTTCTTATGTTACACAATTGTATTTTACAAAGTTAGTATTTCTTATTTAAAATTATATTTGTATTTTATTAATTCTATTATTAATATTAATAATAGTTACTTTGATTTACAAGTTTTAATTTAAGATCAAACAATTAATTTGGATATCCAAAAATAACAACTGTTTGTTTATATTTTTAAGTTTTCCCTTTTGTCGGCAGTCTTCATGACTGCTTTGAATTTTTTTTTTTTAACTTGTTTTATTCTCTTTACTGTGACTATTTTAGCTTACTGAATATATTGCATGGTAGTTTCACAACCATGCATTTTCATTTTGCACACCAATACGTTTTGTGTGTTCCCTGTGGTTTATGAAAGTGACTACGCATATACGGGTTTATGTTCATACACTTGGAAACCGCCAGCTTCCTGTAAAAATATTTCGTTGCGTGCTGCGCGCGCATCGTAATAATTCACTCTCGTCACAAGCAAAGGCGCCGGGGGCGGGACCCCGGGAGCTACAGTGTTCTAACGCACAGCCACAGAACAAGGAGGGAAATAAAGAAGTGCGACTCTTACAGTGGAAACTGAAACCATGTTTCACGCGACATGTGTCGCTATCTGTTGGGCGGGCCCAGAACTACCAGCAAAAAAAAAAAAAATGGGAATAGAGGTTCTCACACAAAGTTTTTTTTTTTTTAATGGGGAACCCCAGGGGTCCACACCGCCAAAAAATGTATCTTTATTTTAAAAAGAGTATACAATATTTTACATGAAGGGGAAAATTTGACACAAGAAAAAAAATAAAAGGATATTTACAATATTACACATTACATGGCACTGTGCCCCTTTTAGTTAATACTTTTTTTTTTTTGGTTATATTAAGTTATCTCCTACGCGGCGCAAATCTAATTTAATCGATGCGAAAATACTTAATGCTGTTTTGTAATAAAGCGTCATGTAATAAATAAAGGATTAGGAGGTGCCAAAACTCATTGTATTACACGCCACAAAATTAGTGGCTACCTGAATAGAGTGAATTTTCACTGGTTTTGTTTGCCTGATAACAGCTTATACATTACTTCTCCTAATAAATGAATGTAGTTATGTCAGCAATATATAATGAAAACTGCTATCTAGCGGACGGGTCCATTAATTACTTCCAAAAAACTAGGTCTCAGTCTCGGTAACTAGAGTTTCTCCCCCGTGCGCACGACGTCGGCGCGAGCGCCACAGCGTCGCTGCGCGGACTGTACCGCGCCGGAACTGCGACCCGCCGACCGACAAGCGCTCTGCTCGCCGCACACGCCCGTGCACTGGACCAATCCGTGTCTGTGTCTCACTGGCTGCTGCCGCGCTGTGCCTCCAGGCCGAATAGCAAGTGATCGGTAGGGACTGGAAAAATTCGCGGATTCATTCGGCGATAGGCTATAATTCAAACACATATACCTTTATAATGATTTTGCTATTGCCTCACTGTTCATCTGGACGAATATCAACCAATTATAAACCCTCAACCAAAGAAGGATCGAATCACGGACGAACCAGCTAAGACGACTCACAAGTCGGCAGCCAATGAACTTGCGTTATTTGTCCCGAGTGTACAGGGGAATGTGCAGTCCATCTGAAGGCCATCGAAACCGCGAATATTTCCTGTCCCTAGCAATGGCGTATGTCCAAAAGCTTACATCAAGTCATGCACTCCCGTTGCACAAATCTTTCAAAGATATTAAAACACGCCGTATTTCAACTTCCACGTTGTATCATCTGTTCTAAACAAAGGCAAACACGCGTGTTGTTCTTGCAGTATACTTAAACAGTTTTTTTTTTAATATTTTGTTAATATACCAATAATTTCATGTTCAAAGGTAGTGAACTCAAGTGTCCGTAGATTTAATAAGATCCCTGGATAATTTGTAATCGGCGTTCTTGTTAATTGAAGATAAATATTTTTACTAGTGCAGTTGGTCCAATGGGCCCATGAGAACGCAGTTCAACAAGCGTATAAATGATGTGCATTCAGATTCTCTCCAAATAATAACTCATTAAATGTCTCTACTAATATTTCATGATTAGAAAAATTAAGTATGTAGGTACTGCGTAGATTTCCACTTTTACAGTGTGTCTCTTGGCGTATCATTTGTGAACAAACGCTATATGCCTAAGCATTTGTAAACAATCAATGAGATACTTGAGATATTTTACTAAAAACATTATTTAGTAAGCTCTGATACAAAAATAATGCCTTAATACATGGACACCCATGCGATATAAATACGTGTCTGTACTCTCTAAAATTGTGTTGAATTCTTATAAATGAAGTGAGATAAATTTTTAGAAAAGTATTTATGCTTCTGCAATAAAAACCTTCAAGTTATACAATGAAGGAAAAAAAAAACGAAACGTCTTGTAGATAATTTTCATTTCAAAATGATAGGTTAACACAAAGGTTCCAGGAATATAATATTAAAATACATACCCAAAAACGGGTGCGTCGATGCAATCCAAAAAAAAAAAGCGTTTTATCTTCAAAACGTGATTACGGCCAAGATGAAACCTACTGAGAGATGTCACTTTGAGATGCTGCAGATATTGAGAGAACTGCTTTCCACGCTGTTAGAAACAACAGAAAATTCACTGACTTTTCAACGAATAATTATGCACCTGAAAAACAAACAATGAGTTCTTGGTAGCGCCACATATCTGGGTCTCCTTGGAAAAATACGCCGTACTCCACGACTTTTCCCATGTAAACAGCGTGAACCGAAACGTGTAACAAAGAGGTGTGTGTTATCTGTAGACTTTACACAGTTGTTAAAGGTTTTGGTTGATAGGGGCCGAACAACTGTGGATAATTTGCACGCACGTTTGCGAGGAGGGTTTTTACACTCGTCAACTGAGGCGTGTGTGTGATATGTAGGGGCAGGCACTTTTCGCGAAAAGATCTGAACACTTATTAGACTGCAACAAGGTACACCCGCACCTGTGGCTTCTTACTTGTGATTGGCGGCCGTCTGCGAGAGAAGTCGTTGCCTTGTTTCACCGAGCCACTCGGGACAAGTTTACTTCCGCACTGAATCACTGTGATCGGTGTTGTTACAATCGACATAAATAGGAAATAAACTACCCAATCACAAACCACAGATGATGCTACAGTGTTTTAACTTTCAACTGGTCTCGGAATCTTTTCGCGAAATATTAATGACCCTAGTAATATGTCCTTGCGTGCCGATGATCCCCATCTTGCGCCATGCTTCTTGGAAGAAGAAGGGTCCTCGGTATAAAGCAACTAGTCTCTTTTCTAGTTGCCCCCTGGTGCAGGTACTGGTGCAGGTGTTCGAAGAAACACGTGGATGGTTTCGAACCACGTGCGCGTGGCGATGAAGAGAAAGTGGTCCGGCGGCTTACCTCAGGCCCTGAGTCGCGGTAGACACACAAGCAGCTGGTAACGGCCAGGCGGGCCCACGCGCAGACAGACGGCGGCGAAGGGTGGTCGCAAACAGAAACACCCGGGTGCACAGAGTTGAGGTTACCTAGCTTCTGCAGCAGCCCCAGGGCGAGCGAAGACAGCGACTGTCGCATGGCGCGACGCGGGGGTCTCTACACGCGGCCGGACGACACACACGCCGGCTCTTCACTGATGAGGACCAGGCGCTGTGGCTGCCTCCCTTCCCTTCCCTGCCGGCTAGCGTCCAGCCGCGACACCTCGCGCCAGCTGCTACACGGCAGTAGCCAGCTAGCGTCCAGCCGCGCTGCCTCGCGCCAGCTGCCCGCCCCGCGCGCTATCGTCCAGCCGCGACACCTCGCGCCAGCTGCTACACGGCAGTAGCCAGCTAGCGTCCAGCCGCGCTGCCTCGCGCCAGCTGCCCGCCCCGCGCGCTACCGTCCAGCCGCGACACCTCGCGCCAGCTGCTGCACGGCTAGCGTCTAGCAACGAACGCAAGATGGACGTCCTGTCTCCCCCCACAGCCAGCGCTGGACCAACACAGGGACTAGCTGACGTGACTTTGACACAGCTTCCTCGGGAACTCTCCCCCCCCCCCCCCACACGCTGTCACATCCTTCCTGCCGACGAAGATGCCCTCAACTACACTAGACACTAGTGCCGGACAGCCTCAACTACACTAGACACTAGTGACGGACTGCGTCATGATTTTTGTGTGAAAAAACGTGCCATTGTTCTCACACCAGTCCAATAGATGGCAGCATGTGTGTGTGCAGTGTTAAAACCATGTTTCTTAAAAAAATGTGCGATACCAACTTTTACTAAGAGAAAAAAAACTTTCTTTTCTTTCAGTAAACTTGTTTTTTTTTTTTTTTTTTAATAGTTTTACCAATTCACTTTAAATAAAACTTCATTGCTTGAAATTTCCAAATAGAATTGAAAAATAAATATTGTATAGCCAAATAATAAGTAGGGGCCGCAAAAATTCGCGGTTTCGATGGCCTTCAGGATAGACTGCACCTTCCCCTGTACACTAGGCCAAATAACGCAAGTTCATTGGCTGCCGACTTGTGACTGGTCTCAGCTGGTTTGTCTGTGATTCGATCCTTCTATGGTTGAGGTTTTATAATTGGTTGAGATTCGTCCAGTTGAACAGTACGCCAATAGCAAAAATCATTATAAAGGTATATATGTATTTGAATTCTAGCCTATCGCCGAATGAATACGCGAATTTTTTCCCCGGTGTATTTGGTCTCTACTGCACGTGAAGGCAGACAGACTGGCTCGACGCTGCCTCGAAGCAGTCCATGCTTCTAGTGGGGGGGAGATAGGCCCTTCCGCGCCAGCCTGTATCGAGCGCCCCGGAGCTGACGTCACGCGGACCAGTCCCTTCCCCGCCATCACCCCCACCTCCTCCACCTCCTGCAACTTTCATCATGCCACAACCTCTCCAACCCCGACGGCCGTTGAGGTACGTATTCTCCCCCCCCCCCCCCCCCCCTTCCTTGAAAATAGTTCCCGAAGCCCGGCGGAGCGAAGGAACTCGATGGCCGTGCGCACGGAACCCACCAGCACGAAGTAGTTCAATACACATCCTCGTGGGAAGCCTTCATCTCACAGACGAGAGAGCCACACCCGAAGTTCCCCGAAGGTTGCTTAGCAAATAACTTTTTTAATATGTAGCCATCCAGGGATAGAAAACCGTTTGCATGATTTCACAGTATCTTTAATGTAGCTATCCTAACCAAATCAACCGTCCACGATTTTTTAAAGTATTTATAATGTAGCTAACCTAACCTTTTACAATGAACAAAATAAAAAACCCGAAGATGCACGATCGGGCGTTTGGCTCTCTCGTCTGTGAAAAGAAGGCTTCCCGATCCTCGTAGGCGGCAGCACCGTCGCTCGCCGAGTCGGAGTTCTGCAGCTACACAATGGGTGGATAAAAAATAAATTAAACCGAACTACCAATTTTTTTTTTCTAAATGACGAGGCAGCACACGCTATAATTTTTATTTTTTCATTTATATTTGTATTTTTTCAATTTTTAAGAATCATACCAGTCAACTAATTTTATAGCTACAGGACTTTCAATTTTTTTTTTTACTATTTCTTCAACTAATTTACAGCTACAAGACTTTCAATTTTTATTACTATTACTTCTTTACGCGCGTTATGAAACAAATTATGTGATGAATTTTTACGATGCGAGCGCACAATGCAACGAATTTTTCATAGGATCAAAAAACTATAGAATGACCAAAGGCAACCAACAAAACCCAATGTAGTTTTTCAAGAGGTTTTTCCTTTAAAACAATTATTTGTCAAAAATTTGTTTTAATCATTTCATATACACACATACGTCAGAAACAATTTTCATTTTACACAATATTAAATTAATTGAATTTTTAATAAATATTTCGTGTATATTAAATTACAGTGTCCGTTATAGTCATTATTTTCTCGACGGGCACCTTACAACCGACTAATATCTAACAATTTTCGCAAATTTTTGGCCTGATTATTCTCGCAAATGGTTAGACAAGTATAATTAGGTAACATTACAATGCATTTCAGTTAAGTTCTTTGATTTATTTCGTTACAATTCAAACATTTCGCCCATTGTAGTTCGTTTCTATTAAAACAGTTTTATTTCATTTAAATTGGTAAATTTTCATTCTGTTTCATGTAATTTTACTTCCTTTCATTTATTTCGTTACATGTGAGTACATTTAATAACATTAGTATTTTATGAATTCAATTGGTTGTATTTCATTAATATTGGTCTCGTTTCAAATTGAAAAGAAAGTACGTACTTTCCACTTTATTTACTGGAGGTAGGGACCGGAAAAATTCGCGGATTCGTTCGGCGATAGGCTAGAATTCAAATACATACACCTTCATAATGATTTTGCTATTGGCTTACTGTCCAACAGGACGAATCTCAACCAGTTATAAAACCTTCAACCAAAGAAGGATCGAATCACAGACAAACGAACCAGCTGAGACGACACACAAGTCGGCGTTGCGTTATTTGCCCGAGTGTACAGGGGAATGTGCAGTCTATCCTGAAGGCCATCGAAACAGCGAATGTTTCCGGTCCCTGACTGGAGTATGTAATCTGCGCTGGAGCGACAGCCGGCTGGGACCCAGCAGTGCTCAGGCCTGCTGGGACGGACTGTAGAGGCCAGGTGCGCGCGGAGGGGCCAGGTTCAGCCAGGGAGGGGTAGTGGGTAGGGGGTTATTTCCTGTGGGGCTCGGAAACATTCATCGGGGCGCGTGGCACGTCTGGGGGGCAGCAGCTGCCGACAAGGGCGCTCCGCCCCACAGCTGGGCACATAATGAACCCTCGGCGACTCTGTGTTGAGGGTAGCGCGTCCCAGACTCCACACTCGCCGTCAGAGAACAGTCCAAACTGCTCCGAGCCAGATTCCAGGACCAGTGAAGAAGGACCAAGAACGTAAGGACAGGAAACAATACATTTGCAATTATAAGCCCCGTGAAGGCAAAAACCCAAACAAGGGCGAAAATTTAGCTGTTTTTTTTACGATCATCTCAAAACGAACCAGGATATTTTGTTTGGATAACTCCAGATTCGGAATTCATTCACCCCCACCCCCCTCCTTTATCTAGAAAAAAAAGGTAACGATAATACAACCGACTATTGGAGTTTTTGCATCAATCGTGCTGTCTATAAATGTATTATATTATAATACATTCCAGTTGAACTCAACGCGTGAAATTACATGTTTAGAATTTTCCTTTCAACAGGCGGTTGTTTGAACGGGAGGATAGTACCGTACAGAGAGTAGCTACCGAGAGTGAACTTGTCTTAAAATATCGGAGACACGACTCTCGATGAAGTGACAAGCTGAACAAGAAAATGAACACCTGTAAGGCAGGGAGATCAGTACCCTCCCATGCCGCTGTGTCGGGAACTGGCGACCGTCCCGACACACGGAACGACAGCAAAGTTTTTAATAAACACCGCCGTGTTTTATGTGTGGACACACGAAGGACATGGAAATATTCAACAACTGACAAGGCTTTATTCTGGCTGCTGGCACGGCAGTAAGAACAGAATGGATAAGTTATTTCTGGTAACGGCCCTCTGAATGGTATTTATACCAATTCAGGAAACATGGAACAACAAAGGCCAACTCCACGGTTCATGCAAAGCAAGTGTGCGCCTGGATGGTAGAAGAACTAAAGCAGTGCTCCTGGTATACCCTAACGGGTTCAGTCCTAGGTGGTGGTGGTGGTGAGGCCAGGCCGGGCTTTGCCCGGAAATAACTTGTTCCGGACCAGAAAGTCTCAGGGCTCAGGACACGGCCAATTGTCTGGTCAGCTGAGCGAGGTACGGGGCTGAGGCGGTGACTATGCTGGGTTGGTGGCCCCAGCCGCTGGTCATTGCCGAAGCCCTGATACCTTCCCGATCCCTAACAGTTCTGTTTTCTTAAAAGCTCTGGAATGTTATTAAAAGCGAACTGGAATGTCACTCCCACCCTACCCTATTAGGGCGCATATGTGGGAGGGGAACGTGAGAATGCCGGCCGTAAGGTCGGAACAATCGGTTCCGAACCAGAGGAATCTGCGGGGAGCCCCCACGCAGTTTCTGTGACTGAATGTCGTAGATTTTCCAGCGGAACTCACTAATTTCCCAATAAGTACCAATCTCCGCGTTACGCAAATCTATGTTGGTACTGCTGGGGAGAAAGGTGGTTATATTTCCCCAGCAAGTGTACCCCTGCCACCTCCACTCCTCTTGTCGCACGCAGGTTGGGCGCCGTCGGCGTCTGCAGGATGCCAGGCGTCGCGGGAGGAAGCGAGGGAAGGAAGAGAGAAGGAAGAGGGCAGAAGAAAGGAGAGAACGGAATCAGAAAACACTAACGGGTCGCGCTCAGACACGAGGGGGGAGGGGGGAGCGACGCCAGCCGACACACACCGCCGCGGCCCGGAGACACAACGCACAGGAAATGGGACGACGAGACGGGAATGGCCAATGAGGGCGCGCCATTCACGAAGCCGGTCACGCGTGGTCCAATCGGAGGAAGACGCCCTTTCCCCCCTCCCCCTCCCGCCAGCGAGCCGCAGTCCGCTGTTTCTCTCGGCGACACGCGCGCTGTCTCCTGTCGCGACACAGCGGCCGCGACTGGAACTACAAAGCCGGGTTACGCCTCCCTAAGACCAGGTCTCACACGTCATGTTGGCTTTTTTTTCAATCATCTATTTTATTAAAGGACTATTCCTACAATTTTAACTCGATGCCTAAGGGCCGGAAAAATTCGCGGTTTCGATGGCCTTCAGGATAGACTGCACATTCCCCTGTACACTCGGGCAAATATCGCAAGTTCATTGGCTGCCGACTTGTGTGTCATCTCAGCTGGTTTGTCTGTGATTCGATCCTTCTTTGGCTGAGGTTTTATAATTGGTTGAGATTCGTCCTGTTGAACAGTAAGCCAATAGCAAAATTATTATAAAGGTATAAATATGTATTTGAATTCTAGCCTATCGCCGAATGAATCCGCGAATTTTTCCGGTCCCTATCGATACCCTTACAAGCATGATTGGAGACTGGAATATTCAGCGGTTTCAACGTCCTACAGAATAGACTTCCACAATCCTCTCAGAACCCGGGAAAACTTCACAGTCTGCTCATTGGCCATTGACTCGTGAGAACTGTTAACAGGCATGCTTGTTATTTGATTCTATTTTTTATAAAAAGGGTTATTCATTGTCTCAAGAGTGCTCCGGATCAAAGAAGCAGCGAAAGTGAAAACGTGTTCGGACGACATCATATAGCAAAATGAATCCGGTCTCTACCCGCGATATTAAAGTTGAAAATATCTTGTGGTGGAACCACAAATGCAAGGGAGGTATCGAATTAAAATTTGTGACGTAGAGCTTAAAAGACGTGATGGCGGGAAAACATAAACAGCAGCATCACGTGTGTGTGTGTGTGTGTGTGTGTGTGAGAGAGAGAGAGAGAGAGAGAGAGAGAGAGAGAGAGAGAGAGGGAGATCAACTCGGGTGCGGCACAGAGCGCAGACTTCATCGCCAGCTAGCCTGCCTCGCGCGCAAAAACGCCCCTACTCCCTCCCAGCGCACACAACACGACAGGGTGTTCCTCAAGCCTTCACCTGAACATCACTCACTCCACGCTCATTCATTTTTGTGTGTTTTACATCGGCGTTTTATTTTTGACGTGACAACGTCTAATAAATCGATGAACGCCGGCTGCACGCACGAAAAAAGGATGACTCATTGTCCCGTTACGCTTATTGTCCCGTTACGCTCATTGTACGCTTGCACCGCATCTATCTCTCTTCCACTCGATTGGAACAACCATCTATTTGACTTTTTCGAGGCACATTAAACTTGAAACACTCCCATTCGTTTCCTACTTTTCCTATCATCGTCCTATCCTTAACAGAATAACACAGATTGGAAGAAGTTAAATAGCAAACACGTATAAAAGTTATAGTTAAAATAATCTCTTCGTTAAAGTAATAAACATATTTGAATTAATGAGTGCAAATGAAAGTAAATTTATCAATTAAATTGTAGATTTCATTTCACTCCTTCTTTGTATCCATACAAAATAGTGATAATTCAATAAAAAATTTCAATTTTATTCATAAAAGTACGCAAACATTTCATCAATGTTTTGTTATGACGTCACGTTAAACTATCGTCCGTAAACCGACTTTACAGACAACCAATTTTTTGTTTAACCAAGTAGAAAATAAATTATATATATTTTTGCAACTTTACAAGAGAAACCTCCCACATTTCTAAATAAATGTCTGCAGAAAACAGAAAACAGTTCATGCGGTATCTATAAGTTTATCACAAACATGGGAATAAAATACTTTTCAAATAAACGATAAATTTTATACATTTCACAGCAGCGTCTTGTGATATTGTACTGCTACGCATATTTAAAAGTTTTTTTTCTAAGTTAGGCCTTTAAGAAGAGAATCTGTCTTTAATTAATTAAGTAGTTTAACCATGGACACAGATTGTGATTCATTAAAAAATTTACTCCGATAAAACAAAGCAAAATAACATAATTAAGTCGTAGGAATATTCGATTCCACCTTCTATATTAATAGTTAAGCTAAAACTACTGATTTATCTCATGTAACTGCTGGAAGTCATATCAGATATAAAGGATAAAAAAATATATATTATTTAAATTCAGTTTATTTTTGACCAAATTTTTAAGAAATCGACGAATTTACGATAAGGGGGGGGGGGGGGGGGGAATGACGTCACTCCTTGGATTTTTTTTTGAGACATTCAAGTTTTTTTATTTGCTGCGAATAATGTAGCCTTCCACCAAATACGGCACTGGCCGTCACTTGCAACGGCTCAGTGTTATGCGAACCCATAAGTTTTGCCCCCTACCAAAAATCGCCCAACGCGGCTAAATAAGTTTTCACTTCAAGAAATCTCACAAATGTGCAATTGTGTATTATTGATGTGTGTTTTATTGACCTTGTGTGATGCTTGCTGGGCGCACGGTGGTGTTCCCACACGCGGGGGGGGGGGGGGAGGAAGGTCGCCGGGGAAGTAGGCCGCGCGCGGGTGAAACTAGTAAACACAGCGGCGGCACGTGCGGCGCGGAGGGATACACTACAGGCATTGAATATATATAACTTATAGAAGTCGCGAGGGGATAGGATTTATTATTCCAATTTTCGGATCCAAAACTGTGGTAGTTGTTAGCTCCGCCGCTAGACAGCTCTTCTTTCCACAAGAGGGTGCTCGTAGTTACCAGCTTCCACGCCAGAGCGCTGTAGCGTCGCTTTTTTCAAGGTCATGCGCGTAATTCTCTGTCTCACTCTATCGAGAGGCGGTGCCTTTTGTTGAAATCCGAGCGCTTAGATACGGACGGGCGCAACTGAATTGGAGGAGTACGGCCACCGAAAAAAAAAGTGCGGTTAAAAGATGCCAACATCAAAATTTAAGTTTTAATTATAAGAAAACTACAGAAATTCCTTAAACGTAATAACGTAAAAAAAAAATACTGACATTCGTAGTTCAGAATTTATAAAATGTTGTGTTAACGGAGTGGCGCATTGAGTAAAATGGCAAAACATAATTTGGAATAATTCTAGACAACGTTGAATGATTTTGGTAGCTATGAAACAACTATGGCTGCGATGACTGTTTAAACGCGTGCACGTAATGTTATTAGTAACTGAAACTAATGGTATGATGTCATACTTTGTGGCTATGCAGTTTATATTTTTTTTAACATAAGATGAAGCATTTTTACATAATGTTTTGATTGTTTCGTAATTCAAAATAAATAATCTTAAACGTTATATGGTGAATATTCCCAGTAACAAATGACCACTAAAAAAATCAATTTTGCCAACATAGATCTGAAAAGTTAACGATTTACTATGTTAAGTTGCTTATAAATAACGCACATTTCCCGGATCTCCAAAGAAAATAAGAGTTTTTGTTATAGCATTGAGTTGCCACTCTTTATATTCCTTGCTTTGAGGTTAGATACACAAGTTATGCTCGTAAAAACGATGAGCAAGTATTTTGAATACAAATATATTTTCTTTTAATAACCGAAAGGTAAATATTATTTCCATGAAATATAATACAATTATTTAAACACAGACAACATATAAGAGCTATTTTTTGTTTATTATTCCATCTGGCGTGATAAATTTTATATTTTAAAAACAGTTTGTGGATTTTTATTATAAAATAAATATTTATTTATGACAACAAATTTAAGTTGTTCAAAAAATTCATTTTGGTATGAATTCAACAAAATTCATGTTATTCAGGGCAGAAAATTAGAAACTACCAAAAAAGATTATCTACATTGCTGTTTTATGTAAATCTGTGAACGGACTTAGTAAGTGATATATTTATAATTCCTCATTTTAGCAACCCATTTTAACACAAGAGAAAAAGCATTTTATACTAAAAATTATTATGTTAAACCATTAATTAGCAGGAAACATGTATGAATAATCTATTTAAATTTGCATTTGAACAGTGAAAATTATTTTGCAATAATAAATATATTTTATCATCGTATATCACGGATATAAAGTTTGTATTTCCATCTAATCAGAAGAATTATGACACAGTTAATTAAATTGCTTTACAAGTTTTTATTCACATGAAAATCATTAAAAATTGGTTGGGTAGTTATATAAATATACAAAAACAAATCATTATACATACAATTTTATTATCTTAGTGGATTTAAATTAATGGTGTCCCAGTGACTACTGCGAAGAAAAAAATCTTGCGAAAGGTTTCCTCGTAATTGAAATTCGTCAAAAAAAATCTATCTCTCATTTCTGGTGACATTTCTGACAAGTGGTACGATGAAATTTGAGACTGGCAAATGAATGTTGTGAAGCAATAAACAAAATATCACATTCGTGAACTACAAATGTATAGTTGTTTTTATTTTATAGTAAAATTATATCTAATAACCCGTGGCTTTGCTCACGTAATTTCCGGGTATTGCTGATATTCTACCATTTTAAGAAAAGTATGTATTAAATTCCAAAGATTTTTGAAGAATTATACACAAAGAACTGTCAAGTATAGAACATATTAAATAAATAAAAATATTTTTACGACTTATTTTTAATTGGTTTAGCGTAAGCCTATTTTAACTTTTATTTAAAATTAAGTACCTACCTTATTTTCTATCTCCCGGTTTAGTGACTTTGAGAATATATTTTCCCTTGATGAAATCTTAACTCTTTTCTATCTGACGAAGAAGCCAATTAAAATATAAACTAAGACTCGCGCACTTATTGTATGTTAAGACTGCCATCGTTTTAAATTACTGTAATTTTTTTAGTTATAGTCATGCTTAGGATAATAACATAATATGCCTTATTACGCATACATTTCAGTATTCATGAAACAAATGCATTTTTATTTGAAATGTAGAGCAGTTACCAAATTTCTTATCTCGCATATTGATTTTTTAGTATGGCTAGTATTACTTAAACTAAATTTTTGAATTTTCACTGATGTACTCTTTTCCCTTTTCTATGTGATTGAGAAAATATAGCAATATACGTAAACCAATTAAACCAAAATCATCCTGAATTTTTATTACCGAAAAAAGTTAAATACAAAAAAATTTAATATGCGTATTTTATTATTGAATTTATATATATCTTGCCAATACTTATTTAGTGGGTTCCATTTTTTTTTTATTTTTTAAAATAATATCTACCCCTTTTATACTTAACAGATAACGTTGAATAAGAGAAGGTTGTTTTTCCTTGTCAATATCTAAAAGTAAATTTGTACAAACGCGATATATAGTTTAAATAAGTATTTTACTTTTAAAATAAAACCATATTTTGAACGGAACACTGACTATTGGCCCAATACAAAGTTTTAATAGCTAATTTTCACTTCACTCGGGTACAGAATCCCATCATTCAGTGATTTCCGTGGCTAGCTTTTTTGGGATTTCATCATTCTCAAACGACGGTAAAGGAAGCTCCTCTTCAAGGTCGCCTAAGATGCTGATAAGACCTGCCGGGTAATAGGAATCTTGGTCTTGGATTTTCGAAGGGTTGTCTGTGGGTGGGGGCGGGAGGGGGGGGGGGGTTGAAGGATAATGTTACGACTGGGCTGGTTAACCAAGTTCTGCCAAACACCACCAGGGGCGTATACGGCCGACACCCAGCGATGAAAGCGATCGCAGCGGCGGAGCTTGGAACTACAACAATTCTTCTGAGAAACCGGACAGAAAATTTAACCTGGGCTCGCGACTTCTATACATTATATATATTCAATGCTACAGGTCTGGCCGGTTCGCCGCAATGCCCCGCCACCCGGCTGACAGGACAGTAGCAGTGGCAGGTCCCGCCTGCCGTCATGCCAGCGGGGTGACGTGGGGGAAGCCTTCTTTTCACAGACGAGACAGCCAAACGCCCGATCGTGCATCTTCGGGGTTTATTTTTTGTTCATTGTTAACTCATGATAACTAATGGACAATTAGTTTAGCTGCATTATAAATACTTTAAAACATTGTGGACGGTTGATTTGGTTAGGATAGCTACATTAAAGATACTGTGAAATCATGTAAACTGTTTCCTAGCCCTGGATAGCTACATATTAAAAAAGTTATTTGCTAAGCAACCATAAAATGATTTTACAGTATTTTTTAATGTAGCTATACTTACCTAATATATCCAACCATCCACAATGTTTTAAAAGTATTTATAATGTAGCTAACCTATCCTAATCGACCGCAAAATTTAATGCCACGCCGGTTTATACAATGAGATAGAAGCGAGCATGAACTTGGGGGAACTGGGGGGTGCGGCTGTCTCGTCTGTGAGATGAAGGCTTCCCGCGGGGGAGACAGGCGCGGGTATGGTGTGCTACCTGCGCGGTCCCGCGCATGCGCAGAGGTCGGCGACCCCAGCCGTGAGGCATGGAGAGAGGAGGGGGAGGGGGTTATGGCCTGCGCGTGTCCACTGCGCACGCCACGTCATCCGCCTGGCGCGCACGAGCCTCGCTAGTTGTCCCACCCCCCCTCCTTCCCCTCCTGCCATGTCAGTCCCGCGAGAGACTTCAAGAATCTCTACTGGGCAGCGGTGGGTCGCGACTCAATCCTAAAACTATCACAAACCATCGAATAAACTATCAGGAAAGGAAAGAAAAGAAAAAAAAATCAAACAAATCGAATTATGTGCAAACACATATATATATCGAACAAACAATCAGGAAAGGAAAGGAAAGGAAAGGAAAGGAAAGGAAAGGAAAGAAAAGAAAAGAAAAAATCAAACAAATCGAATTATGTGCAAACACATATATATTGTTAAACAAATAACTAGAGACCTGAAAAATTCGCGAATTCATTTCGCGATAGGCTAAAATTGAAATCGTTATACATCAGTGCTTCCTCTGATATTGGTTCACAACTCACCTGGATGACTCTGGGCCAATGAGAAACACCCAACCAAAGCTTTATCGAATCACAGGCTGCTACGCTGGAACGTATCACAAGACAGCAGCCAATGAGTGGGTGGCATTTGACCGAGTGTACGTAGAACTATGGAGTTCATCCTGCAGGTCATTGAACCCGCGAATTTTACGGTCCCTACAAATAACTGTTCTGCTACAAGTGCTTATATTTTGTCCATCATTTTCAAATCAGAACACAAATTGTTTATCAGTAATTAATCGGTATCTTATATATATATATATATATATATATATATATATAATATATACAATATTTGATGGTAAATTACATATAATTTAAGGAAGGGATGCGATACAAATAATTTTTTTTTTACTCCACAATGGACCGATAGACCGTGGAGGTATTCCTATAAGGAAAGGTGGGTCGCCAGTTGAAAAAAATTGGGAACCACTGCTACAGGATGTTTCGTGCCTAAAATGTATTCTGAAAATAAGGCGTTTCAACTATCGGTTAAAAAAGAACAAAGGAACACAACTACACGTGCGTCTTCAGCGTATTCTTAATTATTTTTTTCCTTCCGTAAGCTTGCAGCATTGTGATACGTGGAGCAGTTTCCGAATGGCGCATGAGTAGAGACCTGCAAAATTCGCGGGTTCATTCGGCGATAGGCTATAATTCAAATACATATACATTTATAATGATTTTGCTATTGGCTCACTGTTCATCTGGATGAATCTCAACCAGTTATAAGCCCTCAACCAAAGAAGGATCGAATCACAAACAAACCAGCTGAGTCGACTTACAAGTCAGCAGCCAATGAACTTGCGTTATTTGCTCAAGAGTACAGTATAATGTGCAGTCTATCCTGAAGGCCATCGAAACCGCGAATTTTTCCAGTCCCTACGCATGAGATGACACTTGTGGAGGAGGAGAGGGGGGAAGCTGTCCGCCACGTCACGGGTCGCTCTCGTCCAGGGATGACGTCACGTCAGGGCATCCGCGGACACGACTCAGACACACTTCCGGCGCAGCGCAGGAAGTCGTCACTCCCGGCAGCCTCAGCTGGTCGCTCCCGGATCCCCCCCCCCCTTACAGTGTTGCCATCATCCACTCATTTATACCGTCGAGTAATCAACCATTGTTGCCACCGCACTATCGGGTAATCACGCCAGAGTTTTGGTCGAACAACTTTTTCATTCTCTGCAAGCTGCAAGGTGTTATTGCTAGAGACAGGAAAAATTCGCGGGTTCAATTACCTCCAGGATAGACTCCACTACACTCTACACACTCGTTCAAATGCCAACTGTTCATCGGCTGCTGACTTGTGAGTCGTCTCGACTGGGTGGCCTGTGATTCGACACTTCTATGAGTGAGGGTCTCTAATTGGCCCTCAGTCCTCCAGATTAACAGTGAACCAATGACAGAAGCTGCACTAATGTATAATTATTTGAATTTTAGCATAACACGAAATGAACTCGAGAATTTTTCAGGTCTCTAGTTATTGCTGACGGCTGACTACGTTTGAACGAATGAAAACTATACCAATTACTATTCACTCTGCAAATATATTATTGTTTTGGTTAAATACCAATCATATCATAAAATTACCAGTTTAGTGTTTACATAACGATCATGATAAGGATGTAAACTAAAAAACTATTAATATTGTTTAAAATTAGTCTAATGATAGTCTAAAACTTTTACGTACGAAACATTGAGAGTACAAAGTAATGAAAAAAAAGTGTTTGTAATTAAAACAATAATTGCTGTGCTCAAAACAACCTAACCTCAGAAATGTAATAATGGGAATACTTCTTAAGACATGACTTGCATTGTGATTGTGATCATGTAGAAACAGGAAATTAATAAAACAATTTTAAAATAGTTGACAGCGCTTTATTTTGTTTTAATTGTCCAGCCAATTTTTTTAAATTAACCTACAATGATATATCCATACAACCATTACGTTAGCAACCGATCTAGGAAAATCGTCTCATGGCATCAGACGTTAAACGGAGAAACAAACATGTTAATCTGCGCATGCGCACACGAAGCGCCACCTGTTGTCGAAATGCGGGAGGCACGCCCGCATATCTGCTTCATTCCCTCCCCTCCAAACACCCCCCCTTCCCCACCCTCTTCGAAGAAGCAGTGATGCGGGTGTGTGAGTTGGCGACATAGCTAAACCTCCACTTCCTACTGATATCGTTGTGCCTTCCAGATAAACCTGTAATTTTGACTGATTGATTTGGTTTTGGTTTTCAAAATGCTTTTTTCAATGAAATTTCTTAATTTCAGTAGGTTATAAAGGTTGAACTTGAACTTGTCAACTTTATATAACAAGATGGAGGAACTAAATTAATGTATCATATTTTATAATTTCACTTCAGTGCACATTTCTTTACAATTCAATATAATTTTTCTGATAGTGTTTGTACATGGTTCAATTCCTACCTAGGTGGTCGTTATCAACGTGTCGTTCTCAATACCGAAGTATCCACGTGGCTCCCAATAGTAGCAGGTGTCCCTCAGGGTTCAATTCTTGGGCCACTTTTATTTACTATATTCATAAATGATCTACCTAAATGCTTAAAACATTGCCAATACCACATGTATGCCGATGATGTGCAAATATATATTCACGCAAAAGCAACCAATATCAATCAGTCAATTTGTTCTGTCAATGATGATCTCGATTCTGTCTCTAAGTGGGCAAAAGTTAATAAACTCAGGCTGAATGCAAATAAAACCCAAGCAATATTAATTGGTTCTCCTCATAAACTCACTGAATTAATTCCTAACAAATGCTGTAACTTAACGCTCCAAGGAGTTGATATTCAGTTTTCTAACGTCGTAAGAAATCTAGGAGTCCTGATAAACACAACCTTAACCTGGAGGGAGCAGATAATGCAAATATGTAAGAAGGTACATTTTTCCCTTCACTGCTTACGACGGTTAAAAAATTTGCTTCCACTTAGTATTAAAACCATGCTTGTTCAAACATTAATTATGCCCCACTTTGATTACTGCGATGTCCTCTTTCCTGATTTAACTGATAAACTAGCTAAGCGACTAGAGAAGCTCCAAAACTGCTGCGTAAGATACATTTTTAACCTTAAATTACGTGATCATCTAACCCAATACTACCAGCAGTTAAAATGGCTCAATCTCGCACAAAGACGCAAAATGCACATACTTATCCTTGTTTATAAGGTGCTGCAGCATCTATCACCTCATTATATGTCAGCCAGTATTAATTACTTACATAGTTACCATAGCCATGACACGCGATCCACACGCAACCCAATGCTATCTATCCCAGTGCACTCATCCAAATGTCTGTCGGGATCTTTTGCAACCGTGAGTAGCAGGCTCTGGAATAAATTAGACCAAGCGACAAGGCAAACAAAAAATCTAGCATCCTTTAAGTACAGGCTGAAAAAACATCTTTGTAACAACTGCTTACCATGACCCATTCGCTGCTACCCTACTGCTTGATTCTGTGTGTGAATGTGCGAGTGACTGGTTTTAATGTAGTAGCACCTAATGTTTTTTTTTTCTCGGTTTTGCCAGATGGATCAGGCGCCAAACAGACTACTCTGCTGAACATTTCCCACATTAAATTTACGAAGAATGTTGGTTACAAAGTATCCTGGGATCTTCGTTAATTTACTGGTACTGTTTTCTCTTGCCTGGGTTAAGACGTCCAGGAAAAAAAAACTCGCACCGAGAGGTGCCTGCGTTAAGAATGAGTGGTTCTGTTTTCCGTATTTCGTTTTTAAACAGTATTTTTGACGTCACAACGTCTAATAAATCGATGAACGCCGACTGCACGCACGAAAGTGTCCCGTTACGCACATTTTCCCGTTTCGCTGTGTTCCGTTACGCTCATTTTATATTGCTCTTTGCTAACCTGAACCTCCTAGCATTGCGACCGAGTCCGTGGCGTGATTCTGTTTTCAAGCATTCCAATGTAACATTTTCATTGCTCTTTGCTTAACTCGTTCCTCCTAGCATTGCTGCAGAGTCCGTGGCGCAAATATATTATATTTAAACAGTACTAGCTGCCCGACCCGGCTTCGCACGGTTATACCAATTGAAAAAAATTAAGCCACACCTCCCATTTACGGTAATGGTAAATAAAAAAAATTCAGTGAAAATGTATTACAATGCTGTATAATGTACCGGAGAGAAAATGAATAGCACCGATGGTTTCCCGACTCGTGCACGCAACGTACAACTGATGTACCCGTACTTCGCTACAGCAGTCTACAGGCAGATCACTCTTGCGCCGCTCATTCTACATGCCCCTCCTTGTGGGTACGCCACTGCCACGCGATGCCCGTTGCCATGGAGATGCAGAAGGCATGAACAATGCAAAATCCTGTTCTCATGCACACAAAGTACCCACTATTGCCTTGTTTTAACCACCCATGGGATCTAATTTCGGAAAATGTCATCCTGTGTAACATAAGGAACATTACTGTGAAGTTACAAATCTGTAAAATATATATACTTGAAAAAAAAAGGGCAATTTTTGATATTTAAAGTACCCGCAAAATTTCAACGGTGATGAGGACTGCACTAACAATGAAATAGTCGTTGCCATAGAGACGAATGAAGCATCAACAAAGCAACAACCGTTGCCATGGTGATTTCCTACCAAAAACTGGAAATTTTGATATATTACGCCCCCGAAACTCCCCTTGGGATCGGATTTCCACAGAATCCGTTCTTAGTGAGCGTCTACATCACAAAATGAGTAACTATGCTAAATTTCAAGTCAATCGGGTGTATAGTTTTAGAGATCTCGTGATGAGTGAGTCAGTGAGTGGTATTTTGCCGGCGCCATCTACTTAAAATGTTGGTTTGTCCTGGATTTTTCCTGAATTTTCTTTGCTATAAACCTCACGGAGCCCGAGACCTTTCCAACGACTGCAAAACCGTGGAAATCGGTTCGTGCGTTCTGGAGTTATAGCGTCAGGAAGGAAAACCCGACTTATTTTAGATTTTCAGAAGAGCGAAAATGGCCAAAAGGCGTGATTTTTGAATAATTTTTAGGCATGAAACGCCCCTGTTCAGATTATTTACAGGCAATAGAGGGTAGTAGCTCAAATCTCACAGCTGCCCTATGCACGAGCCTTGCGCTTAGAGGCGATACTACGCTTGAAGCACCAGAGAGCGTCGCACTTAATCATACTCCCCTGACTGGGGCCGATTAAACATGAACCCTCAGCGAATATCTTGGAGAGTTAACAAAGAAGCGTTCAACAACCCCCTTTTTTTTTTGAAGTCCACATAAAAACACACATTCTTCTCCCTTCCACGTGCTTGTATACTCTTGTATGGGAAGCCTTCATTTCACAGACGAGAGAGCCACATCCGAAGTTCATGCTAGTTCCATCTCATTGTATAAACCGGTGTGGCATTAAATTTTGCGGTCGATTAGGATAGGTTAGCTACATTATAAATACTTTAAAACATTGTGGATAGTTGGTTATATTAGGTATAAGTATAGCTACATTAAAAAATACTGTAAAATCATTTTATGGTTGCTTAGCAAATAACTTTTTAATATGTAGATATCCAGGGCTAGGAATCCGTTTACATGATTTCACAGTATCTTTAATGTAGCTATCCTAACCAAATCAACCGTCCACAATGTTTTAAAGTACCTATTTATAATTTAGCTAACCTAACCTTTTACAATAAACAAAAAAAAAACCGAAGCTGCACGATCGGGCGTTTGGCTCTCTCGTCTGTGAAAAGAAGGCTTCCCCGCCATCACCGCCGCGGCACGATCTATCGGCGGGGAAGTGCGAACACAAAACCCCTTCCTCCCCCCCCCCCAAACAAGAATGTCGGCCGGGGCCTGTCCCTCGGAGTGAACGCTCTATCACGGCGGGCGCTGACCCGCGCGCCGCGGGGATAGGTCACAGGTCACAGGTCACAGGTCACTATAGTCACCGGCGAGAGCCGAGGCTACTTCCGACCCAAATATCATCGGTGGGGTTGAGGGGGGGAGGGGTAAATATGTTCAAATACGAAGAACTAGTCAGTATTAAAAGTGCCTAAATCACCCGTTGAAAGTTATGAATACAACAAACCCTTCAATTTAATACACACAAATTATTTATTTAAAAAAATGCAATTTCTTTTAATACTGCGCAAATGGAAATTATATACCTATATAAACCGAAATACAAGAATTTAAATAAGGTCTTAAATTAAAATTGAAAAAAATTATAATTAAATTGAAGTTAGTTAATAAAATACTAAAAGTAAAAGAATTTTTTAAAAACGTTTTTCCTTAACTTTCAGCACCCTCTTTGGGTGAAAAAAAAATTCAACTGCACGTCTTAACACTCAGCTAAGCGGAGGAAGTAGAAGCACTATCACACGCGGTGGTACAACACAGCGATACAGAGCCGGTCGGTGAAGTCAGTGACTGAGAGTAATTACATGTACATAATCCGCTGAAGCCAATATGGCGCCAATGGTAAACAAAGCCAGTCGCCAGTCCCAGGCATGGCCCCCACAATGGTGGGGCGGGGTGGACCTGTTTATTTTTAAACCTTTAACTATTATAATTTTTTTACAAACTAGAAAAAAAACATATTGAATCCCTACTAATATTATAAATGTGAATGTAAGTTTGTTTGTTACGCTTTCACGCGAAAACTGCTTAACCGATCATCATGAAACTTTGTACACATTTTCTTGGAGGTACCTATTTGAAGTAACATAGGATACTTTTTATTGAAAAAAAATATTTTCTACGAAAGATAAAAAAAAAATTGTCAAAAAATCTCAAAATCTAGCTACTTTAACGCCATCTAGCATTCCAGTTATGAAGTTCCAACCCTGAGTACTGTAATACCGTTGCACTGTATTATCGACGGTCAAAATTCGAAATTATTATTTATTTTTGTTACAGAGAAATATATTTTATTGATTCATTTCTATTGTAATGATCTCTGATACTTATTTAATGGCTTCAATGCGAGCGAAGCCGCGGGTAAAAGCTAGTATTTTATAAATAAAGCATAGTTTGGACTTGTAAATTTTGTAACCATAATTATACCCTGTTTATTTTTCAGGTTAAATAACATGCTATAAAGAGTGTAGGTAGGACATAATTTTACAATTATTAATGTAGCACGTGGGGGGAGGGGGAAGGGCCCGTCTCCGATCCTGGGTTCAGGGGCCGTAATCGAACGTTGGGGGCCATGAGGGGGACGCACCACAACGCCGAAATACATTAAAGCCGAAAAATGTCATTGCAGGACTGCCACAAAGGTTAGGTTAGGTTAGGTTAGGTTGTGGTATTTCGGCGTTAAGATACATTTAAGAAACACACACAAATTCATTCAGTTGTTTTTCATTTTGCTCCTGTGGCACCCCCCCCCCCCCTCCCCGCAGCAACCTTTTTTTTCGGAGTTACTGTATTTCGGCGTTGTGGTACACAGCAGTTTTCTAACTGTCGGCGTTGCGGTCAATTTGGCATTCGGCGTTATGGTATTCGGCGTTATTGTACGTTCGGCGTTGTGGTATTTCGGCGTTATGGTATTTCGGCGTTATGGTATTCGGCGTTATTGTACGTTCGGCGTTGTGGTATTTCGGCGTTGTGGTATTTCGGCGTTATTGTACGTTCGGCGTTGTGGTATTTCGGCGTTGTGGTATTTCGGCGTTGTGGTATTTTTGGCGTTGTGGTATTTCGGCGTTGTGGTATTTCGGCGTTGTGGTATTTCGGCGTTGTGGTATTTCGGCGTTGTGGTATTTCGGCGTTGTGGTATTTCGGCGTTGTGGTATTTCGGCGTTATGGTATTCGGCGTTATTGTACGTTCGGCGTTGTGGTATTTCGGCGTTATGGTATTCGGCGTTATTGTACGTTCGGCGTTGTGGTATTCGGCGTTATTGTACGTTCGGCGTTGTGGTATTTCGGCGTTGTGGTAACGACCCGGCCAAGAGTCCCAGGGACCAGGTGGTCTCGCCGCTTGCCCGCGACTGCCGCGGCGACTCAACACGGGCGTGAGTGTCTCTCCCGGAAGCATGGTCACCACTTACAAGGCAGGAGGGGTGTTGGGGAGGGGGGCTATTTTCGGCGGCGGCACACTGACCCGCCGCCCGCCGGGATCGATGGACCTCGCCTCGCCCCACTTCTTCCCGCGCGCACACCTGTCCGCACCCGGTGCACGCGGCAGATGTGGGACCCCTTCGGCGATCCAGTACCCACACTCGTAAGCATGTTTAACAGGAAAAACAACACACAGAGAAAGAGAAAGAAACAAGACAATTTACTTAAGTGTCGAAACACACCACAAAGAAAAAAAAACAACTCTGTGCGTGTTAACTGTTTCTTCAAACAATCCCAAAAAAAAAAACACGCAAAATCTCTGAACAGAATCGTGAAATTCATAACAGGTGGCGTTATTATATGCGGGTAAATTGCAGGGACTTGTCTCAACAGCGCCCTCTACGCTGCTGGTTGAACAAGGAGGAACGCGGGCGCGCTCGTAACAAATAAAATAAAAAAAAATTCAAGGCAGTCACAGCTGACTGTAAAGGATACCTATATCTATTTTTTTAAAACAAACGCATGCGCGCACACTGTTTTATTTTTTTTTTCGCTCATATTTTTTTGAGCCGGGAACGAATAATCGTACAAAAAAAAAAGGGAGAGTGAAAACGAGCCCAGCAACGTATATAGCACAGTGCTCTCTTTACATTTCTTTGGCCAAGTTACCTATTGCCTGTCATTTTCGCGTCACAAACGTTTCACGACAATGCTTCACGAAAACGTTGCATTAAATAAAATTCGGCCTTGAAATTTTTACTCCCATCGCCCCTTGAACTTGAAACAAGCTGGAATCGCGTTCGATGCGTAAAGCTTGCAAGGGATTCCCTGCTCAGATAACCCGCCGCAAGCCGCGAGCGGGCTGGTTCTTTGAACTGCGTGTAGATGGCGCTGTGTGGAAACAGCTTGGGACTACTCAATGGCATCTTTTTCACCGTCGATGTCCAAGTAACAGTATTATCACGTTTCGTTTATGAACTGTGTTTGTTGGAAGAGTCTCAAAAATTGTTCGATAAAAGATTAGCAGGGAGACATCTATCATAAACATTTACGCTTATCAGTACGTCAGAAATGAAATCGTCGCCTTTTATGGCCACAGAAGTCGGGTTGAATACGAAATTATAGCCGGTCCCACCTTAAGCACCTATATACCATTACATGGTCGTTGCTACACACTTTTCAACAACTAAGACTTTCTAAGGAACTTCAACTAGATAACACAAGTATAATAAACACATGCATGAACTATTTGCGAAATATTATTTGTGTCCACACAGAACACATATCAGTCTATTATAATCAACTGGAAGTTTAAATATGTTTCAATAGTAAGAACGAACATAAAATCTTGGATACAAAAGTAAACGTGTAAAACTTTGATGGACTGAACATTGTAATAATTTTTTCTGCCGTTAAAATATCAAGTTGCACACGTCAGGATAATTACGGCCAAGTGCATAAGGATTTCGTCAAAGATGGCGAGTGTGGAACTAAACGAAAGATGACTACAGACTTAGCTCTGCCTGCCCCTTTTGCTGCCCAAAATATTAATAATAATAATAATCATGCACTTTTGTGAAACAACACATTTACGTCTTTTACCACCGGAGTCGTAAAAACAACTCCCACGTATGTCGAATTTTTATTGCTCGCTTGAAGCCGACGGGGCGCGCCAAATGATTTCAGTTCAAGTTACGTAACAATAAAATCGGGACATCGCCGTGGAAAAGAAAAAAAGAAAACAGAGGAAAGAGCAGTAAAAAGGCGCACAAACTACGGACGTTAATGGACGCGTAACGAACTATTTAAACGGAATTATAGCTCAGTAGAAAAAAAAAGCCTTCCTACACAAACGTAGGAAATAGTTCGCGAATAACATAACTGTGCAGGAAATGTTAGTTTCGACAAACAGGGGTTGAAAGAAAAGTAAAAAAAAAAAAAAACAATATTAGAAATGTTCACCTTTGATGTACGAAGAATACTGGTAACAAATCAAGCAAGACTATTTGTAAATACGCTGGTACATAGCTTGCTTGCTCGCTATTCATCTATGAGTGCTGACGGTAATACCCGATCATTTGGATTAATCAATAACAGTTTCGTTTAATTTAAGTGCGTTCTCCGTTGAAAAGTACGTAAGTTCGCTGTCTGTCGTTTCCGACTATGTTGGTAACAACAACTTTGCAGAAAACCCGTTATTAAGCGCGACGCTCGTTGGTGTCTCTAGCGCGGTGTCTCCTTTTATAGTGCTATTGGTTATTATTTTAACTTATGTCGACATTATCACAGATATGTAGGGACCGGAAAAATTAGCTGTTTCGATGGCCTTCAGGATAGACTGCACACTGTACACTCGGGCAAATAACGCAAGTTCATTGGCTGCCGACTTGTAAGTCGTCCAAGCTGGTTTGTCCGTGATTCGATACTTCTTGGGTTGAGGGTTTATAACTGGTTGAGATTCGTCCAGATGAACAGTAAGCCAATAGCAAAATCATGTAAAGGGTATATGTTTGAATTCTAGCCTATCGCCGAATGACTGCGAATTTTTTCGATCTCTACAGTTATGTGTTAAAAATAAAATAAAAAATTTCAGAATTTCGGACTCGTTGTTTATCTCGGAGGTAGTGCGTACTACCCAAAACCCTCAACAACAAAAAAACTAGGAGCAGGGTAGGCCACTGCTAGAATGAACATTATCACGCGGGGAAAGCCCCTGCCGACAGTTGGTCATCCTGGGGGGGAGGCGATAGCAGAACAAATGAAGCTCTGGAAGCGGTTGTTCGTGCATGTTCCCGCCACGCCATCCACTAGGGAGTTTTCCGACCATCTAGGAGAGAACATGTGTGTTAGATGGACCGTTTTCGGAGTCAATTAAACGTTTCATTCAGCTCATTTCACTAGGGGACGCGAGCGTCGACCATTTTCCCCCATCACATCCTCTCGTCTCAGGGGACCTCCCCCCCCCTCCCCTGACCCACCATTGGGGGGGGGGGGGGGGACCGAGGGAAGGGCTTATCAGCGCACTGATGTCCCCTCCACTGGCGGGCCATGTCGGCGCACAGACCTCGCATTCCCGTGGGCCGACATCCAGGACACACAGTGGCACACACCTGCTCTGCGCTGATATTTCGACGGGAGAATTCTTCGATTGAAAATTACGATGCTTTTTCGATATAAAGTAAAAATAAGGTGAAAAAAATAAAAATTTTAAATAAAAAAAATATTACAGTGTGTTTGGGACATAAAAAGGTAAGTTTTCACCACATTTTGTGAAAAAAAAATCTTTTTTTGTAAAACATAAAAATAAAAAACCAAAAACTTGTTAGTTGAATTTTGAGGTCATGTGGGAAAAAAAGTAAATACAAAAGTTGTTAAAACTTTTTACATTCACAAATATAATTCCTGACTTCTTCAGGTCTTTTATAACTTTTCACGAAACAAAATCAGCATCATTCCATCGTAAAAAAAATATTAAAATTATTTTGCGCGACTCCCTGTAACTGCTATAGTCACACGTTCATATGGATTATTCTACGTCATATGAAAACTGTTATACGCGGTAACAAAAATCCGGGCAACTACGCACAAAGTGCTGTTCCTCACATTCCACTCCAATGCACCAACGCAGATTGAGTTTAGCCTCGCGTTTAAAAATACACCTCTGTTCATAAATAAATATTCGATGCACAAAAAATTGTAATTTAACAAAGACTGGACTAACCATTCCATGCCATTTCCCAGAAATTAGAAATTTCCTAACACATCCGGGTTCTCTATGTTTTCCTTGATGCTAGACGTCCTGCCAGTGTGCAGGTTAGCTGGAAGGGATGAAATGATAATTCAGGCTGTGGAGGGAGTATAAACAAAACGCAGGAAGAAGGAACTTAACAGACACCTAATGTGTGTTGAATCAGCTACCAACTCTAACATTTTGGCGCGCCGTAAAAAAAAAAAAAGGTAGTTTTGCCGTCCTCCATCGTCCAAACTCGTATTTAAGGCCCCCGCCTCGCCACGGGTGTACGTGTGTCAGCGAGGCGGGATGATAAGCGCGACGCTCGCTGGTGCTTCTAGCGCGGTGTCTCCTCTGGACTGGCGCGCAGTCTTCTCCCAGTGCATATGAGCGGCGACCGTGACATTATATGGCCGAGAAATGAAGATGAAGTTGTAATGCAAATACCCCGAGTGTATTCAAGATTCTTCATGTTTAAAAAAAAAATTAAAAAACAAGCGTTTTAGCTATTTTCACTCCCATAAACATACAGTTTAAAATCGAAATACGGAAACAGAACCACTAACCCACCCTCAGCGTATTCTTAAATGCTTTTCGCAAGCATACACCACTGGTATATCTCGAGCAATTTCCCAAACGGCGGGGTTTCTCCTGGAAGCTCTGCACACGACAGCTATTTCGTATTTTTATGTTCAGTTTCAAATTGGATCACCCAGAAATTTAGTAAGTGTTTACTGATTACTTATGTGGCATTTCACAGCTCGCAGACAACCTTCGGTGAGTGTTCGAAGAAGAGATGCGCAAGCAAACGACGAGTGCCAGAGCTGCTTGGCGGAGGGGGGGGACCGCCCAGGTGACCGAATGAGTCACGTCGCCCACCCGGGTGGCCATCAGGGGCCACTCGCAGTTGCAGAGATGGTGAAGGACAGAGTGACAGAAATAGATAGAGGGCTAGAGAGGTATAGAGAATGACACAGATATACTAAGACATAGAGATATATAGACAGAGAGACATAGAGGTATATGTATATAGAGGAGAAAGATACAGACATAGTGGGAGAGTAGAATTATATATATACATAGAGAGAGAGAGAGAGAGAGAGATGGAGAACTAGAGAGGAATAACAAGATATATGGATGGGAGAAGAAAAAACCCACGGAATTATGTAATCTCACGGATTAATCATTGATCAATGGGTAGCAGGGGTTCGCGCAGAATTTCATTTCATCTGCAAGATGTATAGACAGATACAAGGTCATCTCGTCCGGAGCAACAACGAGTTCGGGTCGTTGGGGTGTTTCCCTGATATGAGGTTGTTGGACGCGACCTTTGGATGTAAACGTCTAACCATTTCAGTTATGTGTCCTGGCCTAGGATATTTCCCTTATTATTTGGCTTAATTTTTCAGAATTTCACAATTCCCCCGACTGCTGAAGGCCTTGACTCTGGATATCTCGTAATTAAATGGCAGGCAGCGTACTAAGGTTTCCTTCCTGCTTGGCTGTGTTGCGTCTCGCGGGGGATAAAAGATGTTTATCTTGCTCCCCGGGATGAAGAACGACAGGGAAGTTCCTCGAGATTAAACCACCTCGGGGGGCTGAGAAGACGTAAGGGCGTAAGTATGGGGGAGAGATGTGGGGTGTGCCCAGCGCAATCGACAGCCTTGAGAGAGAGAGAGTAGAGAGGGATTGCGGGATGAGAGAGAGAGAACCACTCCAGGCGTAGCTACTCTCTGTTAAAAATTTGGCGAGACTTTTTACAAAGGTGTCGTAAGGAACATTCGCACTTCCGAAACCTCACTATTGGCACGTAATATACAAAACCAACACAAATTCACGTAGCACAAGGATAACTTTATTCACGCATAAATTAATAATTGGTTAACATAAGCTGTCTCAGTGTGAGGCTGGGAAAAACAAACTGCGGAAGAACGCCACACGCAATAAACGCAAGAAAACTACGGTAGTTTATGAAATGTCGCAAAAATCACCAACCCTACTACTCGAAACTTTGAAACTGTAGGGAAAAAAATTTTCCCGACGGTTTAATTTCATAATTAATGTTTTTTTTCACGAAATAATTATATTTAAAAACATCATTCGCTTTGGCTGAGCGACAGTTGAATACGTGACGCGTGTGATAAGACAATAAGCCTGCGTCTTCAAATATGGGAGGCGGAAACGCAAACCGAAACGCAATAAGTTGAAAGATGGCCAATACTTGCTTCGCGTTTTTTACGTCTTGCGTTATTTATGAAAGAGTATTTTAAAACTTTGTTATGAAACTTTCAGTCGTGTTCTCGCGCAGTTCACCGACATGGCCCGCACGTACCTGTGTGTGAACGGAGCTCACACTACCTGGAACGGAGTGTGCCCTGGCCTTGACTCGCTATATTTAGAGCACGGCTCGGAACTACTCGGCGGTTGGCGGACGCGCACGAGTTAGCGCGCACTAACAAACACTACACGTCTGCGCTTCGTCCGGTCCGCATGTATCCCTCCGCCGCGCGCGGACACTACAGAAAAAACCCGCGAACACACTTCACTTCACAGGGTCTTTTTTTTCGCTCAACAAAAACATGCACCATTTCTTAAGAAAACCGCCATTACAAATTAATATGCTACTTCCTAATGTTCTGTCCTGGTCACTCACGTACCTATTCTTCGATGTCTTGATGAAACTGTTAACCCAGTGGCAAAAAATGCCTGGAAACCACAAAAGGTTTTTGTTTCTCACGTCATGCTCCGAAACGTAACTCCAGCGTTGCAACACACACACACACGTACATACATGTTGAGCTTCTATAAAACCGGTTAATTTAAATTCCTTGACATTTCCCACGATTTTTCCGGGAACTAATAATTCCCTGGCTACTCTAGGTTTTTTCCCGCTGTCCCTAATACTGGACACTCTTAATTAACACCGGCGATTACTAGAGACCGGAAAATTTCGCAGATTCAATCGGCGATAGGCTAGAGTTCAAATACATATACCTCTTCATCTGGACGAATCTCAACCAAAGAAGGATCGAATCACAGACAAACCAGCTGAGACGACTTACAAGTCAGCAGCCAATGAACTTGCGTTATTTGCCCGAGTGCACAGGGGAATGTGCAGTCTATCCTGAAGGCCAACGAAACCGCGAATTTTTCCGGTCCCTAGCGATGTCATCGTCGGAGATGTTGCGTCATCAGCTCGTCATCGTGGTAGAGCAGTTAAAATAACGGTACAACGGCACGAAAAAAAAAAATGGCAAATTTCGCTTAAGCTTAATATGCTAGTTAATTTACACTAATTATTTATAAAAAAAATATTTATTACTGGTATTAAAAAATTATGCCAAGTGCTCGTATATGCCGAAAGAAAAATTTTGAAAACGCTAATGCACACTGGCTGAACAAACTTAGTAGTTCCGTTGTTTTGTTTACGTTACCGACAGAATGGCATATCCGAGTACCATAAAAGCTTCATCGTGGTACTACTATGTGGTATACTGAACTCGAGAATGGTACAAGGGACATAATATTGGTACGTCATACAACACTGGAATCTCGTGAGCCGGTTACTGGAGATTCCTTTACTTGTTACAAAGACTACTCACTGCTCCACGGATCAGCACCGCTGACTGCAACAGGAAATTCTGTCGCCAGATTTAAATTTCTCTGACACCGCAACTGAGGAGAAGCCACTCGGAAAACTGAACCACCCGAGTGATCGTGTGGAATGCCGGACCACCCGAGTGATCGTGTGGAATGCCGAAGGAAAGACTGGTGTGAGCTGAATCAGCGCCGTGACCCCAAGAGATCGTCCGCGTCGGAAGCCGCGTCAGTGTTCACTCAGGGGCCCTGCCTAGTCCAGGACTGAATCTGCGTCGGCGACTCTGTCTGGTGCTTCTAGCGCGGTGTCTCCTCTGGACTGGCGCGCAGTCTTCTCCCAGTGCATTGAGCGACAACTATACCATTAGATGGCGGAGAAATTAAGACAAAACACGCAGTTCAAAACCCTCGAGTGCTTTCAAGAATCTGTACACGGTATTTGTTTGAAAAAAAACATGCGTTTCATACATTATCACCAGACATGCAAAATTCGCGGATTCATATCGCGATAGGCTAGCATCAAAACAACTATACCTTCGTACCGCTTCTGCGATTGGCCCACATATTTTATCCGGGGAACTGTGAGCCAATGGGAAACACTAAACCAAGAAAGTTCCGAATTACGGACAGCCTAGTTGAGACGTCTCACGCGTCAGTAGCCAATGAACAGGTGTCATTTCCGCGAGCATTTAAAGGACTGTGGAGTATCCTAGAGGTCAATGAATCCGCGAATTTTGCAGGTCTCTAATTATCACTCTCCTAAAAAAAAAAAAAAAATACAGTTTAAAAGCGAAACGCGGTAACGTGAACCACCCGTCCGCCCTCAGAGCATTCGGATATCTCGAACGCCGTGAGTGTGCACGGGTGGGCGGAGCCTATATGCGGGAGCTGGCGGACGAATGGATAGGGGCCGGAAAAAAATTTGCGGTTTCGATGGCCTTCAGGATAGACTGCACATTCCCCTGTACACTCGGGCAAAATAACGCAAGTTCAATATTGGCTGCCGACTTGTGAGTCGTCTCAGATGGTTCGTCTGTGATTCGATCCTTCTTTGGTTGAGATTCGTCCAGTTGAACAGTAAGAAAATAGCAAAATAATTATAAAGGTATGTGCATTTGAATTCTAGCCTATCGCCGAATGAATCCGCGAATTAATTTTTCCGGTCTCTAAGAACGGGTGACTTATCCCACGTTGTTGTCGAACATGCCCTCGGCACACACACACACGGCCGTGGTTCCAGCGCAGTCGCAGGCAGGCTGAGGCAGTGGCTCGGGCGCCGGGCTACTCACGTGCGCGCATGGAGCACTGCTGGGGCCACTGGGGCCACTGGGGCGTGCCGGCGGTCGCGACCCGCTGGACAGCGCGACCTCGCCACCGCGCATGCGCGCCTCCACCGCCTCCTCCGACTGCCAGAGCAGCGGCCATCTGCAGCGACACAGAGCCGCACACCCGGACTGCGCCGAACCTATCCGAGGTCTGCCGTTCCGCTCGTGGAGGAAAAAAAAAAGGGGGGGGGGGGGGTTTGTCTGTAAAGTCGGTTTGCGGACGATAAATTTTACGTGATAACGTCATAAGAAAACATTGATGAGAAATTGCATTTTTTTTTTAATTTTCAAATATTATTCACAGTTTTTGAAAATTAAATTTCAATAATTCGTTGAAATATAATCACGGAACAATTAGTTAAAAAAAAAAGCCCGCCTTAACCTGTTTGATATTATAGAAGATTTTCCCGCTCGGTGGTTGGCCGGTTCTTGCACGCTCGGCTCACGGGGAACGTGACAATGAGTCATGCTTTTTCGTGCGTGCAGCCGACGTTCTTCGATTTATAAGACGTTATCACGTCAAAAATAACACCCTGTTGCAATTTTTTTATATATATTGTTACGACCTATGCGGGGAGAACTGGGTTCGTAAGGGATATCCCAATTATGTTTTATTTATTACTCTTATTTACATTACTAATATGTGATTGTACTTAAAAATATCCGGACACCAATCACTGGCACTTAAAATTGTTTATTCGCTCAAGTACCTGGGGCGCCCTTCTCGAACCGACGAGAGCGGCTGTAACGAGTCGCGTCATCCTAGGCCGACCCGACGCCCGAAACATCGAGAAACATTCGCTCTACTATGCGCGGTGGCCCGCGGAATTACCAAGGCCGCTCAGCGATAGATAACAGCGCCGAGTCAGGACGATGCGCGGGGAAAGAAGGGGGAGGGGGGTAGCGACGACGCTTGTAATCCGGCTAGGCGCACGTGGTGTGGCACGTGACACCAGTGGGTGGGTCTTTTGCTATGTTTTTTTTTTATGATAATGAAAGTAATGATCGTTATACTTCGAAATGTGGCACTTTCTCTTCTCTATTTATATAAAAAATAATAATTACAGTATTTTTAATTTTTAGCCCCAGAGGATATAATTATTTTTCTGGGCACATTAAATAATTTGAAAGCCATAGTTCAACTCACAACCAATGAAAACGTTTTGAAATTTATACGAACGAGGAATTGGGTTAAATTCATCATTTTAATTTAAATTTACTCTGCACGAAAAATAGACTCGGGTAGTAATACAGGGAAAAAATTTTTGAACCTTCGAAAAGCTTTTAACTGTGATGGAAATTTAATCACAGAGCAGTTATGATTACAATTATAAAAATCCCCCCCCCCCCCCCCCCACCACCAAGCATAAATTTCTGAATGTTTCCGAGGTTGAAACTACAGTAAACTCCCTATTATCCGCGGGCGGATGATTCGCGGTGCAGATTATCCGCGCATGCTACGAAAAAATACAGCACATATGTAAATCTGTATTTTATTACAAGTAAGCAAATTTGAACTATACTGACGAGTGTATTGTGTGCAGTATACAGTAAAACGCCACAGGCCTTCTCGGAACTCACGCAGTAGGCTGGCATGCGTTGCTATTTTTGTCTCTGTCGCACTGTTTCTAGTCGTATGGTTGAACACTTTTATGTTTACATTACTGAAATGTATGTTAATAATTCAGTAAAATACTAAAATTTTAGCATCATTTAAAAAATTTTACTGTTGTTTGTAACTTTTACTGTACATAAATGTTTAGATTTTTAAGTTGAAATTAATGTTTCCATTTTTGTTTCCCATTTTCGGCTCTTTTGCGGATTATCAGCGATTTTCACTATCCGCGGTGGCCCTGCCACTTAATTTCGCGGATAATCGGGAGTGGACTGTAGTCTCAAATATGACAGTTTTTCTAAAGCAGTCCCGACGGTCTCGTATCTTTCTGCCGCCGTAGTTCTGTCTGCAGAGATTGTAAACAAACACCACGTGTTTGTCAGAGTTCGTAAACAAACACCACGTGATGCTTGGCAGGTGACAGGTGTGATACGTGTGCCGCTGGTGAGACAATGTCACATGACGCGGACTATACTTCTCCCCTCGTGCAATTAGGGCCAATTCCACCCCCCCCCCCCTTTCCCTCCGTCACAACGCGGGGTAGTAAACAGGATGCAATTACAAGTCCACGGGTAGTGATGGACGCGAGCAGAGCGCTTGTCTCTGCCCTACTCGTGGTGCACATTAGTGCTATCTGTTCCGCATTAGTCTCGAGTGTCGCCGTGACTGCGCAGCGAACGAGAATCACGCATCCGCATCGCTGACATGTGCACCACGCCGCGTGGGGAGGTCACTTCCCAGGAATGCAGGGCTTAACTGCTCCAGATAGCACTTACTGTTTACAGCTGTGTAAGCAAGCTCCGGCGAGGATTAAACCAAATCCAGTTTCATCCTAAACCCGCAAAGGAAACTTCACTAGTGCACAAAATGATAATCAAAACACAAGAACATACCTTCAAGTATAAACAAAAACTTTAAAAAAACATTACAACTGCACGTAAAAATAACACACTCTTATTTATCGCATGCTCATTTTTTTAACATGTTAAAAAACGAATCACATTATTCAGAAGTAGTTCCTACGAAGACCGATCATCTGGAATTACAAAGAAGCCTTTGTTTATTTGAGGTGCGTTATTAGTTGAAAATTGGGGAAATGTTTTTGCAATACCGGAAAATTTTCCAACGAGTTATACTTTGACAGAAAAAAACACTAATCAATTTTAACAACAATTCCACACAAACATAACCAAATAAAAGAAGTATGCCATTAGGTGGCGAAGAAAAAAAAATGTACTATACATACGAGTATACGCCACAATTCTATGTTTACCCTACTTTTTTAACTTGAAAGTTTTTTTTATTTGTTCTAAATTGGTAACGTAAAATTGATAATGGTAAAATTTTCGTACAGAGTATAAATACTAAACACGCATACAGACTACGGCATAGAAATAGTTTGTCAACTTTATTCTTTATCAACATATCATAGATCATGTAAATTATAATGGTATTGGAACAAAAACAAATTATTCCGGAAAAAAAAGTTGTTTTATTATTTTTTTATTCAGAAAATATTCCAAAAATAGAAATTTTTTCTCGCTTACGTCTCTACTGAAAATTCTCTAATTTACTGTAACGTACAAAAGCGTGTTCGCTAAATGGATATTCCCATTTTTTTGTTAAGAAATGCTGGAATAAATTTATTACGTTGTCGAATATTGAAACTCAAAACACGAATCGGAGATGTAGGGGAGGGATTCTACAATTATATCGTAGAAGTAAGCATTATTTCATTTCTGGAATGGTTTTGGAAAAAAACCCATGACAAAACAAGGAGTTTTTTCGGGACTCAAGCCCAAAATGCTCGCTTAGAAGTATTTTATGTCGTACTCTGGTGGACTTGTATCACTGCACCAATCATTGCAAACCACTACCGACTTCAGCACTCCACGCATGTACTTCGCCGAGTGACTCAGCGGAGATTCAGGCACAAGACCATGCGCTTGACGTATGGTGGGCGGGTAGGTTCTTCTGACCTCAGTGAGAGGGGAGTCGGTATTCGCCCCGTGTCTCGTTTGATATGCCGCGAGGTGTGTTAGGCCCTTGCGCCTCATGGAATATTCATCTCCGGTGGCCCCGGAGTACAGTTTCCTTCCCTGCTCGGCCGTCTGGCATCCGGTACAGCATCCCACTGGGCGTTACTCCATTGTCCCGGGCCATCCAAACCCTTGTCATTCACCCTATCATCTCCGCCACTGCCTCCCTTTGGTCTGCCGCCACGCCGAAACACTCTCGCCTGATATTCACGAATAATAACACTGTTCACATATTAGCGCGAGGCTTAGTAAAAATTTACGAGTACGTTCGTGTATTAAATGGTACTCAGGTTTACTCGCTTTGAACACGAACCAAACAAAAATCATCATGTCGAGATTTAACAAGACCTTCCGGAACTTGTCAAGTCTACATCAGGAACACTCTACATCCATTCTCGTGCCTGTTTACCTTCGTTTATTTTAGGTGCGTTCTTCGTTTAAAGTGCGTATAGACTAACTGTCATTCTCAACCCTATGTTGTAAACATTTTTTGCAGTTTCACAAAAAAAAAAAAAAAAGGGGTAAATCTAAAAAAAAAACTCTCCTTGCAATATCTGTATTTGAGTTGGTGAGGCGGGATGATAAGTGCGACGCTCGCTGGTCCTCGCAGCGCGGTATCGCCTCTAAGCGCAAGGCTCTGAACTGGCTCGCAGTCCCTCTCGACGCCCATACGACAACTGCGAGATCTGAGCGGTGACCGTAACATCATATGGCAGAAAAATGAAGATAAATGTGTAATGCAAGCCTTCTTGAGTGATTTTAAGAATCGATACTGGGCTTTCAGTGTTTTTTTGAAGTGAAACTTCTAATGCGACTTCCAACAAGGTAGCGTTAAACGTTTAACGCTACCATGGAGGGGGTAGCCATTAAGTTTTGCTATTGTAAGGTACTAAGTAGAGAGTAAGAAAAAAATAAAGATCCTGACAGTTTGTAGTGCCGGCATATTTCTTTCAATTTTCAATACCCTTTGTGTATATTACAATATAAATTCCAGAAAAAAAATCATGTTTCAAAGACACATATATATTGAGTGTGTGTCATTTCTCTATGTCCACGAGGTCTCGCCGCGTCAATTTTCTCCTTGGGGCGAACCCGTCCGCTTAATTAAATTAAATAAACAGCTTTTATCGTTGAATGATTTCATGATTTATTTTTTTTAGTCTGATTTGATACAATATGATTTCACTAAAAATCAATTTCTGCCCCTTCCTATTTTCATTTCTACATTACGAAGTTTCACTTCTTCCGCGCGGAAGGACTCCGCGCACTATTTTCTTTCTTTCTTTATGAAAACAAACGTTTTATCCATTTTATTCTCCTAGAAATGCAGTTTATAAACGAAGTAAGCAAACAGAGCTACTCGTCACTGGTATCAAGAAAACCTAATGTACAACAATCGGACTTAATTCTGTTTCATTATGCTTACAAACGTGCGCAGTTAACACTTGAAAGCTATCCTGGGAACGGTTTACAAATAACGTAACAATTGGAGGTACTGGGACAACACAGAAGCATGGAATGTCCGGGCACGAATCCGCGCCCAGTGTTACTGCAAAAATATATTATTTTTTTGTAACGATAAAGATGTTTTCGTGTAAATGTGCAAATTTTCAAATATCTCTAATTCTACACGATATTTTCGGTTCTACTTAAAATATATATTTTTTTTTACAGTGTGCACACTCGTGGCGACGATTGTCACGCTGTCGCCTCGTGACTCGGACCCCCGCTCCCCTGCACCCCCCTGCACCCTGCAGCACACACGTCGGGGTTCAAGGCCCTGCCTTCCGGAGGCGGTGACGTGGCGACCACGTGACCTCGTACAGACGCCGCCTCACACGGCTGCAACTGCTTCCACAGGGGTTCCACACCGTCAGCTTCCACCCCGCTTGCCGCTACTCCCAGCAATACAGTCAGTTCTCTCAGTGACTCTTGCAGCGAGGAACACTTATTAACACGCGCCATTCACGTTTGCATTACGTGGCATAGAGAAAACTCAATAATAATTGAAAAAAAATAAAAATAAAAGATGAATGCACAAACGCACAGAAAACAACCTAGACCATTCTGAAAGGAACTAAATTCGCAGCACAGACGAACATGTAGCAACAAGAACGAAAACCCAACCTTGGCCAACGGCACAGGAGAACACGGCAGGCCTCATGGGTCGAAACAGTGGCGACGTTTCGGGAGCCGAGATCTGTTCCCGCCGTCAGGCACGAACCACACACAGGTCGACTCATGGAGTCGCATAACCGCACGCAAACCAAACTACACATTCAGAGTCTTGTTAAGTGAATGGTTATCCAGTTCGATGCTGAAACAAAGATCGGTGCATGGTCAGAACCCTCGAGATATTTTGGATTAATTTTATTCATTCGATTTGGTTTAACCAAAAATGGCGCGAATTATTAAAACAAACTTAGGTCCGTACGTAGGAATGTCTAGTTAGTTAATGTGCTGGACAAATTAAATTAAAGATTCTAATTTCCCGTGCCGGGCACGGTTGTTTTGTGAATAAATGTCCAAGCCCATTAAGCCCTAGTGTGATGAGTCTTGCTGTGCGAAAAAGAATTGCCAAACACAGACCAGGCAGGACCAGGTGTAGCTTGTGGAACTTGGGGCCCGCCTCGTCAGGGGTGTATCTGTTAGCGAGGCGGGATGATAAGCGCGACGCTCGCTGGTGCTTCTAGCGCGGTGTCGCCTCTGGACTGGCGCGCAGTCTTCTCGTCGTCACAGGATAACCGCGAGATCTGATCGGTGACTGTTAAATTATATGGTGAAGAATTAAGCTAAATGTGTTTTTGTTGTGACATTGAACATGTGTCATGTGACTTGTCTTCAAGTTTTACGTGCCCTTCTGTCACTGTCGGTCTTTACCAATCCTATTCTCAATGGGCATATATATATAAACTTTTATCATCTTGATATAAACCCCGTGGTACAAGAAGGAATTTCTTTTCCAAATTTAATTCTGCATAACGTTTTTAACCACTACATTCTCTTAATTATTTATTTTAATTTGGTTTAAGGGCATGATTCCTTTATACATGCTGTCGGTCTGTCAACGTCTGTCGACGAGCTGGGGAAGTGGGTGCCAGTGACCCAGAGACGAGTCACGTGGCAAGCCGTCACCCGCCACGTGGTCGGCTCTCTCCTGTCCGCGGCACCGCGGGCCCGGAGGCCAGGGTCTCCGATGACACGGTCTTTCCCCGAGTCGAATCCCGCGGTCCGCGTGGGCTACACGAGGGGAGGGGGGGGAGTGGGCAGTTCCGAGGCCGGCGTGGGAGGACCAGGGGTTACTCGCGGCTTCCAGCAGCGCAGCCATCTTTACCACGGACATCCACACGTGAGCAAGAGGCAGTGGCCTGGGACTCCTCACGGGTCCTTGGTTCGAGGGAAGCCTACAACTCACGTAGTTTCGGTTCCCTGCAAGAATTTCCGAAGATTTCCGAAGTTTTGCGTTTTGGTATTAACGCCACTTCAGCCGCTAAATCAGAAGTTCCCAATGAAAACAAGCATGTTGTCACTGACCTAACCTAACCTAACCCTTAGATTTTTTTTTTTTAATTTCAATTTTTGAGAGAAATCCGAAGTTGCACGAACGTGGTAGGGAACCGAAACTACGTGAGTTGTAGGCTTCCCCTTGGTTCGATTCTCGGCTCTGGCACACGGACCACGAGGCCGCACTATAGCTGTGATGGCAACACTGTGTCGCGGTGTTGTCTGACTAATAGGCACTGGAAAAACTCGTGGTTTCAATGACCCCTAGGATAGTCTCCACGATCCTCTATGTACGCGGGAAAAAAATTACACCAGCTCATTGGCTACTGACTCGTGACACCTGCTAAACTGTGGATGTTCGTGATTAGATGCTTCTTCCGTTGAGGGTCCATTCACTGGCTCACAGTCCTTCAGGCAAACTTGTGTTCCGATCACTGAAGCGGTAATAAGTTACACGCACTTGGATTCTGGCTTATCGCGAAATGAAACCGCGAATTTTTCCGGTCTCTACTGACTAAGCAAACGGTCTGGGCAGGAGAGCACAGCTGTCAAGGCCAACTGCCGCTCTGGGGATCAACCTCCGTGTAGGCCACACCACACACTACACTACGTCACACGGAGAACAAAGCATGGTCACAGGGATTGTTTTGTCTAGAGACGTACGAGACTGTAAAATCCAGATAAAACGACACAATTAATGATGATGCACTCGCAAACAACTCGATTGGCAGCAAGCGTGCACGATAGCATAACTTACCGCCATGATGGTTCAACAACAACTGTTGCTTCGTTGCCGGAAGTTGCAGGGCTACCCACCTGGGCAGGCAGCCAACTTGAAAAACTTGGCTCTGCTGGCAACAGCGCGGGAAGTTCAAAATTCAAATGTTTCAAACACTATACACTAAATTACACACAATATTTACAAGTCCAAACAGGGATAGTTTCAATGCCATAAGTTTACTTTAACACACCAATACGCTTGGTACATCTGCCCCCCCCCCCCCCCCCTTTTCCAACCACGATATTCGGGAACATGCACGGATGCATGTTGCCCCACGTGGGTTCGCCATCTTGATGACTTAAGACTCGTGGCTATAGCAGTTTCTGCATGCATGCACATTGGACTTTAAACCTTATTAGCTTCCGTTGCGCAGTACGCGCTTATTCCATTGCCTTTCTGATGCATACTAATATTTGACTCTTACCACGCCCAAAGAATTATAACTTCAGATACGCAGGCGACGATAATTTTAGTCTAGGGAGAAATGTCACAGCGTTCGGTAGTTCTTACTATTGTTCGGCTAGCCCTGGGAAAACAATAGTACCATATTGATAAACAAAACTACAGTATTAAAAACTACTTTTTCCAATACTCCTTAAAATTAATACTTATTGTATATTTATCACGCTCGGCATTATTTTAAAGAATTATACGTTACATTTCGTCTCCGAGTTTCCTGGTGAAATTTAATATACTTGATGTAAGCTTTTGGACATACGCCGTTTCTAAGCCATTGTTTTCGTACCATGTGCGTCTCTGCCTGAGGACGGGAGCAGATAGCAGTTCTCGAAACGTAAAATGCTTAGCAATGGCGTACGTCCAAAAGCTTACATCAAGTCATGCACTCCCATTGCACAAATCTTTCAAAGATAATAATTTGATATACTTTCATATTACATTAAAGTATTTTAATCCCTCTTCAGTTTGCAATTGCAACACGGTCAGATTTATGAGACAGCTATAATTACATAAAAAGTTAGCATCGAGGCCAGCCTGACTCCTGGAGGGCCGGCAACCAGGCAAGCACGGAAGCCGCGCGTGATTGCATTCAACAGTCGGAATAATCTCCCGCGGGGTTTGACTCCGAGAACAATGATTGTATAACTGTAAGCCGAGCCCCTGCAGTAAATCACCGCGCCAGACGGCCCCCAGTGTCAATGAATGTCTAATTGTGCCGGGGTTAAGGGTTTCCCGTTACCCCCCCCCCCCACGGAGGAAGGGGGTTGAGGCACACGCGTGCCAACCCCCAAGAGAGGAAGGCGAGAACCGTGCGACTTCGCTCCAGCTGCGAGACACGTGCGTGTTTGCATTAGGAACACACCCCTCCTCCTTCCTCTAGCCGCACTCATGAACCCTTCTACCCCTGCAAACACGTGACCGCATTTCTCTCCGGCCAGCACGCGGCTTTGTTTGGTCAACAGACTCCCAGGGGGCGTTGCGGCGCGTGCGTGGGGCGCTACGCCTCTCTGGTGCAACTCACACACCACTCACCAATCACCACTCACCACTGAAGCCACAGCACGGCCTCTTCTACAGAGCTCCCCACTGTGGCAGTACCGCTTTCTCTCTCTCTCCAACACACGCTAGCGCCGTCGTGCTTGTTTCTGCACGCGCTGTTGACTTTTTTTAAATTTATTCATTCTTCACTAGAGACCAAAAAAAATTCGCGGGTTCAATGACCTCCAGGATAGACTCCGCTACACTCTACACACTCGGGCAAATGCCACCTGTTCATTGGCTGCTGACTTGTGAGTCGTCTCGACTGAGTGTCTGTGATTCGACACTTCTGTGAGTGAGGGTCTCTGATTGGCCCTCATTGCTCCAGATGAACAGTGAACCAGCGGTAGAAGCAGCGCTAATGTATAATTATTTGAATTGTAGCATATCACGAAATGAATCCGCGAAATTTTCAGGTCTCTATTCATTACGTGAACATTACAATTTCCGTACGAATTCATATCAGTGAATGACGAGAATTGTTTACTGTTTTAAGTTAAAAAGAAGCTATTAATTACAGATCTGAAAGCTAGTAGGTGCAGGCCTAGAACATTATGAAATACTAAAGTGGATTTTTGTAATGCTTTCTTGTGTACTCGCAATTCCAAAGGAGTACCTTCCAATTGACCTTCTACGTGACGTGTTTGGAGAACTAGCCACAGCGCGCGCCATAAGGCCGTGTACTGCAATATGTGTGAGACGGTACACAGCACGTGTGCATGGATCATGGCGGGCTCGAACCACTGAATCGCAGTGAGCAGTCGCAGTCGAACTTAAATAAACAGTACGTATCCAAATATTCATAACTATTATGACAAACAACTTATTTTAAATAAAAATCTGCATGGGGAAACTATTTTTTAGTTGTAGTGGCCAGTCAACTTACACGTAAACCTTGTTTGAAGTACGTACCGTCTCGTCACTGGGAACACACAGTTTCTAACCACACGTCAACTAGAGATAAACGACTGCACATAATGTGTTCCTTGCTGTTACATACGTTCCAGAATTACGACATACATCAGCGCTTGGTGTTATATGTGTGTGTGTGTCTGTGTGTGTGGGTTTTGACAGAGTACCTAATGTGTTTAATTCAGAATTAACCTTCAATTGGAAAAATCACAGTGCGGAAAAAAAATGGAAAGGATTCATAGATGATATAGTTAAATAAATTATCAGTGATTTTTTTTAGATATCGATACATAATTACATTTATACGCATAAAATGTTTTTACGCATATTAACATTGTTTTAGTTATTTTAACTCTTTTAAACTCTTTAATCGGTCTTGTGCTTTTCGCCATTTTAAGAATCGTTGAGGCGGAAACGTACGATGTCATTTCAGTTTTCATTAGGCACGATTTTGATTGGCCGATCGCATCCAAAATCCAACTTTTTTTTAGAACCCGTCCTACGTGCAAAATATCTGCTGTGAACTTCACTTGTCAGTCATGGCATTGCGCCGGTGACGTGACAGAGGGGAGGAGGTGCTCTGACGCCACAGGCCGGGCAGGAACACGTGGCACACACGTGGTCCACACGTGGTCCGCTCGGCGCTCGGCGCGGCCAGGGGTGGCCAACAGGACGCCGCTGTGCCAAACCCACGGTAGGCCGGTCACAATCCCACTGCCGCATTTCCAATAGCTAGGGACACCTCTATTTCGCGATTTCATTTCATGTCAAGGTATTTCACAAAACACGGTAGCTCTTTCTAAGAGTCGTGGCAAATTGTGAGGGTGCATCAGTTACGGTGACCACATTCTCATTGGCCCCGTCAAGAGCGGGACGACACATCTCACCGACCTCAGCCAATAACCACAGGAGAAAAGCTACAATGTTTTGTGAAATACCTTGACACGAAATGTATTCGCGAAATACAGGTGTCCCTACCAATAGCTAAGGATGAGCTACAAGATGGGCCGTCCTAAAATAGCTCGGAAACGTAAAAAATGGTAACCAATTGTAAGTTTAAGTGTTGATTTAATAAAAATAAATACACTATACTGCAAGAACATTGCACGGGAGGAATTTACATACATGATAAAAATAACGCACAAAGTCAAAATAGAGCACTAGACATGCTTGTACTTAAAAACAATCTTTTAACGTATTAAAACATACACGAACATGGCTCCCGCCGCGAAAGATGAAAGCGGCGTTCATTGGTCGCACGGAGTGATGTAAACAGAACAGCTCAGCACTGCCGAGCGGCCAATCCGCACGAGCCAAGTCACCGTTTCCGCGTCACTGTAGATGTTCGTCTACGTAAATTAAGGGGCCCGCCTCGTCAGAGGTGTATGTGTGTCGGCGAGGCGGGATGATAAGCGCGACGCTCGCTGGTGCTTCTAGCGCGGTGTCTCCTCTGGACTGGCGCGCAGTCTTCTCCCAGTGCACTGAGCGGCGACCGTAACATTATACGGCGGAGAAATGAAGACGAAGGTGTAATGCAAGTCCCTCAAGTGCTTTCAAGAATCTGAACTGGTGGTTTTACGCCAAAAAAATTACTCTGAAAACATGCGTTTTGGCGATTTTAACTCTTTTTCGGGTCTCCACTCATTGTTAGAGACCGGAAAAATTCGCGTGTTGAATGACCTCCAGGATAGACTCTACAACACTCTACACACTCGGGCAAATGCCGCCTGTTCATTGGCTGCTGACTAGTGAGTCGTCTCGACTGTCTGTGAGTGAGGGTCTCTGATTGGCCCTCATTGCTCCAGATTAACAGTGAACCAGTGGTAGAAGCAGCACTAAGGTATATTTGAATTGTAGCATATCACGAAATGAATCCGCGAATTTTTCCGGTCTCTACTCATTAGCATTACCTGAAACGCCTTCACGGACAGGTCGCCACGTGCCACCTGGTGCAGGGTGAAGGGGGGAGAGGGGGGTTGCTGTCGCGGGCAGGGCCGGAGCGCGGCGCTGATTGGACGCGGCGGTGCGCACCACGTGACCCGTGCAGCTGCCTCGGACACACGGACACACTCCCCGCTCCCCTACCACCGCGGCCAGCCATGACAACAAGTGTGTATTAGACCTTCGCGCCCCATCGGCCATCCCATCCAATAAAACCACTGCAGTTGACAACCTAATTTTTGTTGCCGCAGTTCGACACAAACAAACAAAATAAAGGGGGTTGCGTGTACTTATGTACGCGCGTTAGACGTACTTACTTGCGCGTAATATCAATATGAATTTAATTGTGTATGTCAATAATTAATAGAAATAAAATTATAAAAGAACTGAAATGATATTATAATTACGGGCGGTAAAGTATAAAAATAAGTAAGATTTAAACATTAAGTAAATACCCAGTATTCAATATTGATATAAACACAAGTATATAATTAATCATTTGAGTGAAATAATTGAAATAAATGTAGTTTTTTTAAAACAATACTGTAATAATATAAAATACAAATAAATTATACAAACGGGAAAATACTCAGTATTCAATATCAATCACTAAATTATATGATTTATTTCACGTATATAATTTTTAATGGTATTAAACCTTTTTTCACCCTGTCAATTTTCGTTGCATGGTGCGCGCGCATCGTAAAAAAAACCCTCATCTGAAAGGCATTAAAAAATGTTTTTTTAAAATTGCCTTTTATTATTCCAACATCTAGGGTCTAAATAAAGCTACAGAAAACTATGTTTGGAATGTTTTTACAATCAGTAATTCCAAAGAGAACGCAAACACTGTGTAACGGTAGTGCCGTAATAACATGAAGTGGCTTGGCTTCTGGGTTGTAGCCGTGTCCTTGGCGAATAATTCACCGACGTTTTTGGTCGACATTGCAGTCGCCGTCATCAAGGAGCAGTTACCTACTCAGTAGTACACGGCTACAACCCAGAGGCCAAGCTACTTCAGACAATGGCCGTGATAGCCTGCGAACATTATTACCGTAATAACTAGTCTGGAACATGATGTTTCTCGAAAAGTCCGCACACAGACACCACGTGACACAGAAGCACCCGGAGGGAACCCCGGCACAGCTCGCAGCGCGGGAGGGCGGATCGGCCGTCACGTCACCGCGCTATTAATACCTGCGTCTGTGCTTCGCGCTGTTCCTGACAGGGGCGTCCACACTCGTGCCTGTGCGACCACCACCCCAGGACCGGGGTCGGCAGACAGCGCTGCGACCTATGCAATCCGTCATTTCACCTTCCATCCGTGCTACCATGACCTGTTTTTCTAGACCATGTCATTCCTAATTACCACCCCACGGTCCTTTCAGGTTAAATGTATTGTAAATATTGCCTGTAACATAAATAAAGTGACGTAACCTTGTGTTGTGCTTTAAGAGTGCAGTCTGTTTTCAGTGCGAGATATCTCTGATCCTGTCGTCGCCCTATTGTTTATTTGACACTAGCTGCAGCTTGATCCTGTGTTTCTACAGAGATCCTCACCGAGGCGTTTTTAAAAAACAGACAGGAAGGTTCTATGTCAGTAAGTTACGGTCAAGGAAAATGAACGATTTCCGTCCTAATTGGTTTTCCATTCTAAGTGAATGTTGTTAATTTTTTTTTAAAATATTTTAAATGTTCCTTAATTCGGGTACATTTGAGTGCCCGAGCGGATCTTCTACGGTTAGGAGCACAGACGTAGTCATTTCGGTACGTGTACCGGAATTCTGGCACATCTGTCTAACGAGCGAGTGGCGAGCAACAGCTGGCGGGGCGCATGAAGGGGCCATTGTTCCCCGGCGACTGTCCCGGAAACACTCGCGCCACTCCCTGTGCTTCTCGGAACACCAGATCTCTGGGCGATACCGCCATCAACTCGTACATAGTCACTGCCGTGATCATCGAGGGACGTACCAAGCGTGTTGGTGTGCCGAGTGAAACTTTATAATAGCAAAACTATCCTGGAATACATTTTGAAAACTTTAATGGTTATAACAAAAAAATAGTCGCAACTTTAAAAGTATTTGATAAAATAAAGCCGGTTCTAATTTTGTGCGATGGTGCTGCTATCTCTAGTAATTTTAGCCGTAATAATTGTATCGATAGTTGCGAAAAGTCCGCTAGATTGCTTTGGAACAACTTTATAGCCTCACACAGAGCACCGTTTATCAAACCGATGGACGATTTATTTCCTTACTGGGATTCGGTTTGAACACGATCTGGAATATCCCGCGAGTCAGGTTACGGCTGTGTCCCAACAAGGCAGTGCTTATTTGCTGCCTTATCCAGAGCTCTTGGAACACCGCCCTTAAGACCAATGGTTAGGGACTGGAAAAATTCGTGGTTTCGATGACCCCTAGGATAGACTCCACGATCCTCTATGTACGCGGGAAAATTACACCAGCTCATTGGCTGCTGACTAGTGACACCTGCTAAACTGGGATGTTTGTGATTAGATACTTCTTCCGTTGAGGGTCATTCATTGGCTCACAGTCCTTCAGGCAAACTGTGTTCCAATTACTGAAGCGGCAACAAGTTACACGCACTTGGATTCTAGCCTATCGCGAAATGAATCCGCGAATTTTTTCAGGTCTCTACCAACGGCACTACTTCTGAGGATGTCAAATGTGAGACAGGTCAAATGGCACGGACTGCACATTGTGGAAGGTGTCATGTTAGTGGAGGAGGGTGGAAGGTGGAAGTGGAGAGGAGAGAAAGGCGACAGCTGGCCGCGAGACGAAGGCGCCAGAAGAGTGGAGAGGGGGGGATGCTGCGCTGGACCCGAGCGGTCGAGAAAGCGAGAGACGCAACCACCGGAACGGATGCGTGACTTCCCCCCCTCCCCCTCCACCCCCACCCTGACGACCCAGGCACCTGGACGTTCGCGACCACGAGGCGCACCTGCCGCCAAAACACCCCTTTCCTTGCGTTACGTCTTTCCGTGCGCGCATCCCTTGCGTGTCTTCGTTTAGGTCGTGGTGCAAACCGTGCGCGCGTTGCGGTTGGAGATCGTCCAACTTCCGTGGTGGTGGTAGATGCCGTGTGCTTCATTGGCTACTGCCGCTTTATCTCCGCACGTCGTTTGATCAGATGTTGATCACGTTTGATATATTCATGGACATACGCCATTGATAATTTTGAATGTAGGTATATTATGGAGAGACAACAAGAATGAACAAGAAAGGTGAATAGACAAACACGCAGAAAACCAGCCACTACCACAAATTCACTACGACACACAGTTGAAACCAGTAAAGGCGCATATCCACGCAGCAAGAATCATGCAAAGAACGTATTTATTACGTGTTTGTCATTGGCTTATAGTCCTGGGCGTGTCGAATAACTAGAGACAAGGGATGTTCGAGTGTAGGAATATTTACAATTCAGACTGTCGTCACACAATATCGAGACTTTACTACAAGTCTCAACTAGTAACTGTATTTATTTCATTTAAAAAAACACTAGTCACTGTAATTATTTCGTGTTTCAAAAAACAAACGCGGACCACCGAGTACGTATTCGTGCAGGGTGACTTGTGATGCCACGCGGTTGGCAGCCCTGCCGCGTGACGCCGTGATAAGGACACTGGAGACACGCTGCGTGCCTCACGGCCCGTCGCGCACAAGGGCGTGGGAGCAGGTCCAGTGTCCTCCCTCCCCACCCCTCACAGCCAGGCTGGGTGTCGCTCACTGCTCTCGGCTCTCCGGCGAGCAGGATGGCAATTATTATGGCTTTAGTTGGGGAGTTCGCCGGGGGATGATTTTTAAGTTGGTAGCGAGGAGTTTTTAGGGCAGGTGCGGCCTGAGACGAGAAGCCTAAGATGTCCATCAAGTTCTGTCCCTGCCCGAACACAGCCCGAATATTCACCTTCGGCCAACCTCGGGATTTGTTTTATTTTTGCGCAGGAAAAATGAATTCAAATATGTATTAAAAGTGGTCGGTTAGGCTAGCTACATTTAAACACTTTGAAACACTGTGGACGGTTAGTTAGGTTAGTATAGCTACATTAAAATAAACAAAGAAATATAAATACATATAAATAAACCCGAGGTTGGCCGAAGGTGAATATTCTGGCGTGTTCGAGCAGGGACAGAGCTTGATGTAGTACATCTTAGGCTTCCCGCCTGAGACCACAGGGCGTGGGGTTCATGACGTCATTGCTCGCGGTCTCATTTCTTCGGAAACGCAGCGCAAACATAAGAGTGGCTAGGGGAGAGGGGCCGGATTCTGCGCTAAGCCAAGGAGACACTTCAGGACACGTGGACACGGTATTCCAAGACGCTCGGGTGATGTAGCGAATAATCACCGCCTTGCTGGGGACACATACGTAACCTAACTTGGCGTGCCGTATTCCAGAACCTGTCCAAAACGCGAATCCCAGCAAGGGAACCATATTGGCAACTGTTTTAATAAATGGTGCCCCGCGCGAGGCTAAGAAACTGGTCTCAACGCATTCTAGCGGACGTTTCGGCAATCATCGATGCAATTGTTACCGCAAAGCTGGACATACGCCAGTGCCGAGACCCACTGGTTGACATAAAAAAAAAAAACTTAGCACCGAATAACGACGAACACATAAACCCACGGAGAACCAGCCGTCATCAACTGATGTCATGGATTCCGTGGAACTGCAGTGCTGTCCGTTTCGGCGTATATCCGGGGGGGGGGGGGAGGGGGAGAAGGGTGGGTGGCAGTAGACCTCACTGAGGGGGAACTCTTGCGCGTGCAGAATCGTGACCGTGAAACGATGTTGATAAACGTAAACGCCAAAACAAAATTTTGTAGGAAAAACTCTCCGTATATTTTTACAGCTTTCTGCTTACTTCATGCATGTGGGCCCAGAAATATGGGCAGCGAACCACATACGAGCAGCCCATCCAGAGACGACTTGTGTCGGTTAAAACCCACGCGCACAACTCTCGAGCCTCCTCCCCCCTCCCCCTATTTCGAGAACCTTACAGATTCCTTCCACGCTCCCGCAAGCTGGCCGAGTTTTTTTTCTCTTCCTGTTTTTACTATTCTTGTTGTAACTGCCTTTACAATGTACAGACTATTGTTTGCAACGTACAAACTAGTTTGTAACGTAGATGCTCTTGTTTATAATATAGACTCTTGTTTGTGACGTACAGGCTCTTGTTTGTGACGTGCATACTGATGTTGGTAATGTAGAGGCTCTAGTTTGTAATGTAGAGGCTGTTATTTGTAAAGTACAGACTGTTGTTTGCAACGTACAGACTACTTTGTAATGTAGAGGCTCTTGTTTGTGACGTACAGACTCTTGTTTGTGACGTACAGGCTCTTGTTTGTGACGTACAGGCTCTTGTTTGCAGTGTACAGACAGCAGACACAGCGGAGGCGGGAGGTGTGTGGTTCCCACGGCGCCCCCGCGTGGTTCCCACAGTCGGCGCGCCGCTGAATGGGCGCGAGGCGGCGGGGTCAGGCGGGCTTCCTGCCGCCAGGTAAACAAGGCCGAGCCTAGCCCTGCCTGCCTCCCTCCGGCAACACCCGGCACGACTAGACTACCCTCTCCATCATCGGCATACCGTACACACCTGAAGTATTCGCGGATTCATTCCGTGATACGCTACAATTCAAATAATTACATACCTTAGCGCTGCTTCTACCACTGCTTCACTGTTAATCTGGAGCAATGAGGGCCAATCGGAGACCCTCACTCACAGAAGTGTCGAATCAAAGACACTCAGTCGAGACGACTCACACGTCAGCAGCCAATGAACAGGTGGCATTTGCCCGAGTGTGTAGAGTGTAGTTTTTCCGGTCTCTAAGTTATACAGGTTCATGACAGATGTAAACCTACAGTTCTACAACTTTTCTTTTTTAAAAAAAGAAGATAAAAATGTTCGGCACCAGAAAATATAATGTATAATTTAACAATTTTCGCAGGCTTTCACGGCCATTGTCTGAAAGTAGCTTGGCTTCTGGGTTGTAGCCGTTTCCTAGGCGAATAATTCACCGACGTACAGTAGGTAACTGCTCCCTGATGATGGCGGCTGCAATGTCGACAAGAAACGTCGGTGAATTTATCGGCCAAGGACACGGCTACAACCCCAGAAGCCAAGCTACTTCTTATTATACAATTTACCTGTAATATATATATTTGCGGTCACACGTCTTAGCCGCTAGGTTGTAGTGCACTCTCTCCCCCGTGTTGTTAGTGTCCAGTGTTATGTGACGACAGTGGCCTGTGGTGCGGACCACTCAGGTGAACATGTGTTCACGTCTCCGTCTCTCACGCAGCTAACCCCAGTTCAAGGTCCGTACCTCTCAGCAGCAATAACAACCGAGGACATTTAAGGAGCCCCCCTCGAGGATTAAAATGTCTTCAGATGCACACGAATATCAATAGATTTTTTTTTGACGTGACGTCTAATAAATCGATGAACGCCAGCTGCACGCACGAAAGTGTCCCGTAACGCACATTGTCCCGTTACGCTGTGACCCGTTATGCTCATTGTACGTTTGCGCCGCATCCATCTATCTCTCTTCCACTCGATTGGAACAACCATCGATTTGACTTTTTCGAGGCACATTAAACTTGAAACACTCCCATTCGTTTCCTACTTTTCCTATCATCGTCCTATCCTTAACAGAATAACACAGATTGGAAGAAGTTAAATAGCAAACAGGTATAAAAGTTATAGTTAAAATAATCTGTTCGTTAAAGTAATAAACATATTTGAATTAATGAGTGCAAATAAAAGTAAATTTATCAATTAAATTGCAGATTTCATTTCACCCCTTCTTTGTATCCATACAAAATAGTGATAATTCAATAAAAATGATTCAATTTAATTCATAAAAGTATGCAATCATTTCATCAATGTTTTTTTATGACGTTGTCACGTTAAACTATCGTCCGTAAACCGACTTTACAGACAACAAATGTTTTTACCAGTAGTTTACCATACGCCAGACTATTACTACGATCGTAAAATAAAAATAAACGAAAATTCTCTGCTTCACCATTGACAAAAGAAAACCAGACATGGGCATGTTACGAGTTATGCAGCGGCTCGGTCTGACAAGCGGGTCACATCTTCACACGACCGGAGTCGACTGCGCTCCGGGAAAGGAACAACCAAGCTTTCTCCGACTTCCACGCCCTCCCTGTCAACACTACACAAGCTGAATATTTCCGAGTTCGACCCCATAAAGAAACACAGTCACCCAATGTACAGCTTGTTTTGTTTCATCCTTACAAGCTCATACATACTGCCACTAACGAAACTAACATTTACACATTTTTTTCAACTGTGCCGTAAAGAGTCCGAATTCCACCGAAAAAAAACTTCAGGGTCGCACCTTTATTTTTTTCACATACTTTTGTGACGTGTTACTAAACCCCACCACCTTTTTTTTTTCTACATTATTTAAATGAAATAAAATTTGCGACAGCAATGCGATTCATTCGATTGAACAGAATCCAGAGACTCAAGTGTTCAAAACTTATCAACTTCAAAGACGTACACCAGCCTTGGGAAATATTATCGTGACGATAAGGTAAGTGGATCGAATTTCAGACTCAGCCTGTATGGAATGAAAGATGAATGCAAGATTATAAATGTGCATCATCAGCGCACCTCGGGGGTGGAGGATTTCAAGTTCCGCACCTGAAGCTTGGGTATCCTTCAGACGTCTACAGTAGGGTGACCAAAACGGGACACATCCAAGGAGGGTTTGGGGGCGATACCCTCCAGCTAAAGGGGAGTCCGAGGGGCCTGCATCGAGACGTAATCATTGAAACATGCTCTTTTATGCTAATTTGAGAGCTATAAATCTTTTTCAATTTACCTATGAATATGTAATTTAATTTAAATTGTTAGGCGTATAATAAATAAAAACAATAATTTTGCAGTGAATACTTATTTATTATAAGTATGTCTGACATACTTAAAAACATAATTAAACAAGGTATCTAAAATGGGTGAGATCAACTGTCGAGAAGAGGGGAAGACGGTCCAAGGAGAGGCGCGACAAAAGTGTATCATCAACCCAACGTAAATACGGGACATTTAGGCGTCCCGGGAGACTTTTTCGGGACCCCGTGTACGATCGTTAAAAAACGGGACAGTCCCGTTTTTACGGGACGTTTGGTCACCCTAGTCTACAGGCTCTACAGCACGGCAGGGACTCCACGACTTGTTCACCGCGGAGTTAGAGGTGTCACTTAGAGCGGGAATGGCGCGATACTAATAACGGGACAAAGTGCACGGGTAGAGCATGTACCTGGAATCGGCCGCGCCGGCGCCTTGCGGGAACCTTGGCGTTCCAGTGATGTCACTGGCTCGCAGCTCGTAACGACACATTCTCCTCCGGCTGGCTCGGGTCACAGGGGTGTCCAGGCCGGGGCTCTGGGACTACCAACTCCTACATCTCAACTAAACCAAGTGAAACCGTGTGACCAACTTTTCGGATAGTTTTGATATCCGTCTTCAATAAAGGTGATAATTTCCATTTAGCTGATAAGCATTAAATATTCAAAGATGCTAAAGAACGTTTTTGACTTGATAACGTGAGTCAAGTTAGTCCCTGGGCAATTAACCACCCACGAAGTAACGCACCAATAAGCATGTTCTAAAGTTATGCTTTGATTTCGAACGAAAACTATTTTTTTCCCCGATAACCTAAAAATAAAATTGAGAGAACCGACCATAGGCTACATTTGAGAAACCACTCCAGCATTTGACAGTATTGTTTTTTTTTTTTTAAAAAAAAACACTGTGGATAACCGACTTAAGAAAGGCCGGACAATGGTTAACACCATAATCAGCCAAACCCGGGCTTTTTTTTTAAAAAAGAAAAAAGGGCGGGTTGTTTGTAAAGTCGGTTTACGGACGATAATTTTACGTGATAACCTCATATGAATTTTTTTTAATTGCTGCTTTTAAAAAGCCCGCCTTAACCTGTTTGATATTGCAGAAGATTTTCTCGCACCGTGGTTGGCCGGTTCTTGCACGCTCGGCTCAGGCGGAACGTGACAATGAGTCATGCTTTTTAGGTGGGTAAGCCGGCGTTCATCGATTTATAAGACGTTATCACGTCAAAAACGTACTTTAGCATCTTTAAATATATAAGGTTTATCAGCTAAATCGAAATTATCACCTTTATTGAAGACGGATATCATAACTATCCGAACAGTTGGTCACACGGTTTCAATTGATTTAGTTTCTGTGACAAATGACGCACATATAAACTTTCGTGTGTTTTTTTTTTTTTTTTTTTTTTTGTTGCTAGATAACTTGAGAATTCTAGTTCAATTCGTTTTAAAAAAAATTCGAAAATGGGCCGGGAAAGATGTTGGTTTCGAGTTGTAAACCAAAACCTCCCCGAAACGAGAGACTATTGAAAAAATAACTAGATTACATAAGAAAAAAAATCAACGATAATAGCACCTTGCAAAACTGTGAAATTTTTTTTTATTGTGTAATTAACAACAAAGATTAAATCAACCAGTACAGGGTTGCTACACATTTACGAATATGAAATTCCCTGACTTTCAGTTTTTTCAGTCTACGTGGAAAATTTTCTAGACCGTATACATGATTGTAGTCGTATTTGTTAACTTATTTTGGAAAGTTTGTAAACTACAATTTTGTTCCAGCATATTTGCAGCATGACTATCTGATAATTTGAATAACAGAAGTCTTTTCAGAAAGTTCATTTATTAGCATTAGTTAGGTACTCTTTTTAATGAGTGGTTTAACGATATGCATTAAGTAGAACCAATAAATTAATTACCTGTAAAAAATGTTCCAAAACATGTATTTTTAATATTCTTATGTGTAGGCCCACAAATAAACAAACTCACAATTACAAAAATATTAAATTTAAAAGTGTAAATTTATTTAAACCAATAAGTGTTATTTACTTTTGGAATGTGAACAATGTGATTATAAATGTCAAAAGGACATATAGACTTATGAGATAAGACTTAATAAGTATAATCTATGTTCGATTTGGGCGTTTTTTTATTGTTCTTACATTTTATCGTGATTTAACAAGAGATTATCAAAGGCAACGTGGGAATAAACCGCCAAAAAGTTCTGGTGAATGGATGCGAGAGTACAGGAAGCGAAAAAGAGAATTTTTTTCATTTGAAATCATACCCGCACTCTTACTATTCTCAATAGTATATAAGCAATAGTAGTATAAATGAGAAAAAAGCATGGGGCGCTTAATATACAGTTAGATGTATGGATATAATCTTAGAATTTACCGGGGAAAAAAAAAAAATTTCTTTTTCGGCGTGGCCGGGAGTAGAACTCGCGAACACTGCTTTGTGCCATATTTTTTGTATATTAAGCGCCCCATGCTTTTTTCTCATTTATACTAGTATTGCTTATATACTATTGTCATAAATTAAATTTTAAAATTATTTTTAACTTTTTAGTTTGATAATCTTTAAAAGCATGTTTCTTTAGTTTTTTAAACTATATTTATTTTTAACTTTTTAGTTTGATATTCTTTAAAAGCATGTTTTTTTAGTTTTTTAAACTATATTTATGTATAATTATCTTAGGGAAATGAGTTACCGACACTACCTATTACCATCTGAGATAACTATTTGAAGTTGCAACGTCACAAAGAAATAGTAAAGTCTCTCCGAATCATTTACAGTTAGATGTATGGATATAATCTTAGAATTTACCAGGAAAAAAAAAACATTATTTTTATCGGCGTGGCCGGGAGTAGAACCCACGATCGCTGACTACGAAAGCTGACGTCTCAGAAGTCGCGCGCCTTAGACCGCTCGGCTAACGAACGTGTTGATATTGTTGGGACATTTTACAGTGATGAGCCACTCACTCTTAGTCGAAAGAGTTACAGACGGACAGACAAACATACAGGTGAAGCTAATATAAAGCATGTAAAAAAAAACAATAAGCAAGAAGTTTTACTTCTGTAGCGCATGGACTCCAAGCACACATTTTCATTTCTTTGCTATCCGCGCTGAGACCACTACATCCGACAAAGTGATTCGGCATGGCCTTGGCCCCGAAGTGCAAACGAGGGAAAAGTTTTTGTACAAACCCAATACACTCAAGAGCTTAAAAAATAATAATAATCAACAAGATAACCTGATCGGTTAAGGCCAGTTGCTCAGCTAAATATTAAATTACCCCCCCCCCCTCCCCAGGAAAGGTTAGACAAACACACGAGTTTAACGTAAAAATAAATTCATTTCCCTCGAAATTAAATTAAATTTAACTCAGGCCGTTTGGAGTCACCAAGCTTCGCAGCGAATTTTCAAAAGTCAAGTAACTTCACAATCCCCGTTACAGGCACAGAACAGGAGGTTAGGGGCCGCATTCGGCGGCCCTGGGACTCCTCGCGGGCTCAAGTTCGAGTGCTCCGCCCCTGGGCCCGCTACTGGCGACGATGGTATCCCTGTTAGCTTTGAATATATATACTGTATAGAAGTCGCGAGTGGATAGGATTTACTCTACGTTTTTCAGGAGCGTATGATGAGCAGCTTGGGAACTTCACCGCTGCAGTGCGCTGCCGTAACTCCCTGTATCGTCTTAGTTGTTATTTACACGTTAGAGCGCAGCACTGTCGCCCGCTGTCATTCCCCCGCACCTCTCATCCATCATTCACTGCAGCTCAAAGTCGTTGAACGGGAGGGGGAAGGGGTGTTTGAAGAGTTCGGCACTTGTCCGCTAGGGACCACCACAAGTCGATGCCCTAGAGATGGTGGCGATTGCGGCGGTGAACTAACCAACTACCTCAAAACCGTATTAGAAATTTTAACCTGGGCTGGCGACTTCTATACAGTATATATATTCAAAGCTGTTAGTTCAAGCAATGACTGCTCGGGGTCGCCTCGTTAAGCGATTGATCTGAGCTATGAGCAGGGCCGGTGCAAGGTAAATTGGCGCCCTAGGCGAAAAACCTTAATGCCCCCCCCCCCCCCCCCATCGGACATCCCAAAAAAAATTTGCCTTGCCTCAAAATACATCATGTAAGTCTAAGATTTTGTCAACAATCAAATGTAAGCAGGCTTGTTTTTTTTTATTACTTTTTTGCTTATGACAAATCAAAAACAGGTCACCGTGGACTTAAAATAATTACTTATATCAATATAAACATTCCAAACTGTTACAAAAATCCATTTTCATCTAGTTTCAATAATAGTTAAATATATTATATCAGCTGTTATGTGTCGTGCTGCGCCGCCCCCAGCTACTTGGCACCCTGGGCGGTCGCCTGGTTCGCCTGTGTGGACGCGCCGGCCCTGGCTATGAGCTACAACGACCACGGTCAGTGACTCCAGCACGCTCGCAGATTATTCCGACCTTGAGGCCGGCGTTCTCACGTTCCCCTCCCACATGTGCGCCCTAATAGGGTGGGGTGGGAGTAGCGTTCCAGTTCGCTTTTAATAACATTCCAGAGCTTTTTAATATACAGAACTGTTAGGGATCGGGAGGGTATTAGAGCTTCGGCAATGACCAGCGGCTGGGGCCACCAACCCAGCATAGTCGCCGCCTCAGCCCCTCTACCGCACTCAGCTGACCAGACAGTTGGCTGTGTCCTGAGCCCTGAGACTTTATCAGCACTGCTGGCGCCTTCCCCGATCTCCCACATCGCACTCCAGCGCGCTCGCAGCTTTTCGCAAACACAAAAGAGAGAGAGAGGAAAGGAACTACGTGATTATTACCCGCCGGTAATTAACCCTGAACGTGAGCACGAAAAAAGGTACCGCGGCTAATGAAGACGGTATGCCCTCGCGCAGCGCCTGTGTGGTCCGAAATAGTACCAACCTTAACAAACAAACCCCGAGCGGTCGCATCCGTCATCATCAGGACGCGGGGCAAAAAGGGAAGGGTTATAAATAGCGGAGCGGAGGAGAAGAAATTCGACATGGCGGAAGGTGGAAGATGGAGGAAGGGAAGCAGGGAGAAACACGTTACTCTAAACAAAACAAATTCCACATCTCCGCGAAGCATACACTAACTTCTCGCAGGGGGGGGAAGGAGGGGGAAGGTCATGCCAAAACACCCGCTATGACGCAGACACTCGTGAGGAAGGAAGGGGTCATAAAACGCTCGCAGAATGATTTACGTCGATCCTGGCGTCAAAACAGCGCGGAATACCGCAGAACCCTCGCGAAATAAAGACTCGAGTCATGCACGCTGCAGATAGACGTAACAATGATTCACGTGGACGGAAATAATCAGGGATCTTATATGTACCATTATCGTGGGACTTGTACTGATATTATAGTGCTTGTGCCGTTTTTCGTAATACTTGTATGTACACTCCTTGATGGTGCAATGTAAACATAACAGTGAAGCAGGTATTTTTGTTATTATTATGGAGCAGAGACCTTAATTATATTATATGTTTAAAATTCTTTCAGCCGTTGAGTGTGAAATAGTGTGCTAAATGTGTGTATAAGGATACACCAAGCTCAGTCAGAAATATACTTTTATCCTGAATATCCCGTAGCTGGCATCTCAAGAAGTTACTAACGTGACAAGCTGTGAAGTTGCGAATTTGTGGTCACAGCAGACAACGGCTGATTTTCCAACTGAAAAGTCAAAACCAAAGATATTGGAGTCCAGGTGGAACACGTGTTAGCGAAAAGTGAAGATAGTTAACAAGAAAAGACCGGAGAATTCCTCTTTTCTTTATAACCGCCATTAGATTCACTCGCTGATGGACGAAACCATAAATGCACAAATGACAACAAAACCTATCTTTAAAAAAAAAAGAGTTTTCAAAATAGCGTCAACAGCTGCATTCTACTCCCCTCTTCGCTTCATCACTCTAGACATTAATCTGGCTTTTTGCTTCCTCCGTGCAAAAAAAAAAAACTAGTACTGGTGTGAGCCGTCCATACACTTGTGGGGTTTTCCAGAATCTCACAGCCAGTCACGAACATTCCGCGAGTTGTTTTCTCTTCGGGCAAGACTCAGAACTGCTCCGTGCTGAATCAATGCCACTTTCGTAGCCTAGGTTCATATAATCGGGTTTGCACGCGACTGGATTAACACTAATTCTCCTTGCTTATTCACAAAGACAAAGACAAGTGGCGCGGCGATAAGGCATTGGACTCGAATTCTGGAGGACATGGGTTCGAACCAATGGCGGCTGCAGGAAGACCTCTCGGGCAGGGCTCTCACACACAGGAGGATGCAGTTAGTAAACATGACATTGCCCTTGGGATATTCACAAAATATATGGTCTCAAATTCTGAAATGTAGTATTTTCGTACAAATTTAGATTGAAACAAGAGTTTAGCACATTAACGAAAGTATTTAAGTTAACATTAATATTCCCTACAAAGAAATAAATAAAATTTGGGCTCGGAAGGGGCTGTCTTCCTCTGCGCCCTTCCTCTGGAGCCGCGCTTGGTTCGAATCCTGGGTCAGTCCCGATTTCCGTTTCCCGTGGCTCCCAGAAATCTCTTCAGGCAACTGCTGAACGGTTTCTCCTTTAATATTCTTGGCCCCTTGTGTGTTTCCAACTTTAATGAGATAATACTGGCGATACGATAACCCGAATTTAAAAAAACACTACCATAGCTGTTCCGTTAATTCAGATGTTAGCGTGAGTAAGCTTATCGATAAGCACCAGTTTACTTTACTAACAACTGATAACACCGAGATATTCCTAATGGCGACATCAATACGAACACTTATCTGGTGATAAGAAGCTGCGAAGGATTTTTTTTTCAGTCGCGAAACTTATCTCAGAGTTGATTTATTTTTTTAAACAAAAAAGTCTGCAGTGTTTTTAGGGACAAAATCTCCATAGTGCATTTACCGAGGCAAATTAAATGTAGTCGAGGCAAAAAAAAATGTAAACTTAATACTTACAGTTTAACAAAACACGGAATTAATATAATTTTTTTTTTAAATAATTGATACATAATACCTTCAAACTTTTATCCGAACATTGCTGACGAAAGTGATACCATAATTGGCGCCGTTTGAAATGACATTGACGACGTACCAACCACTCTTTATGGTTACGGATACACATAAAGCTGTTATTTGTGTCTACTAATATTGGATAAAACAATAATGAGATAGCAAAATACTATTAAGTATTACTTTACCAAGCGGATAGCATACGTTGAACAATACTTTGACATAGGTACTTTTGTTTATTATGCAAATCATTTTAAGTATGTCAGAGCTAAGGATATTTCATAAGTAAAAAATAAATAAAGTTTAGGATTAAGAGACTAGTCTACAAAAGTAATAAGAAATATATTCGATTAGATAAGTTAATGACACATAATTAGTTGTGAAAGTACAAGTTAAGTTCATCAAATTAGACCTACAGATAAATTAAAACGCTATTATGAAATGTCCAATATCTCCAAGCATTGCAAGGCCAGCTGAGTTCTAAACAAAATAAAATCTGGTGAAATATGACAAGTCATTGTTATCACGCCCACGGTGCAACGCACGCCCGCCTGTGAAACAGGCGAACGACCGCCATGTTGACTCGTTTTCACAATCTTTGTGAATGAAAGACTCCAGCCGCTATCACAGACACCTTTCGTACGCGGCAAGAACAATTCTGCGTCTCACACAATCGCTGATTCAAAAACTTTTACTAGAGGGGGGGAAAAAAAAAACCTACGCTTCTGAAAACTACAACAATAACAATTGCCTGTGCGATAACGTTTGTTTACGTAAACAAAAGGTGACACACAGCGTCGCAAAAAAAAAAAATAGATACCAAACAAACCGTAGGTTAAAGAGACAGGAAATCGTTTTTTTTTTCTCTCGACAAATATCGAACAAATTTGCGTCAGTTAAACATAAAAAGCACGAGGCATTCCGAACTTTTCACCGGCTCGCATGTAGACTCAACAAGCGCCATTTTATTTTCTTTCTTTTATTAAATCTAGGAAAATGCGGAATGGAACAAGAACACCAACCCACGCGAGGGATAGAAACAAAAACGAAGCCGTGGAAGCGCAAAGGCTTTTGTGGTGCGTGCCGAAGCAGGGTTGCCAAGCCGACAGACACGACACAGGGGCTGGTAGTACTCACACTTGATCAGCACGACTCCGCTGTGCGCCTCATCCATACCGCCGATCATCGCGCCGACCCAGCGTCGCCGCGGAGCTCAGACACTGGTATCGACCGAGCAACGAGTCAAACATGGCCGCCGCGGACGCACTCGGAGGAACCACACACGCGCGCAACAATGCCGCCGACCCGGCTCGACTCAGCTCGTAGACTGGCGTCTGCAGGCCTGCCAGCCTGCCTGCTTTTTTTTTCTCTTCCCCCTCTCTTTTCTCTCTCTCTCTCTCTCTCCTCCCTTCACCCTCCCCTCCCTTCACATTCCCCGCACAGCTGCCGGGTCTAGGGCGTGGAGGGGGAAGGAAGGATTACTTCGACTGCCAGCGGCCGGCACAGTTTCCACGAGGAACACCACCCCGCATGGGCGGGGCGGAGACCTCTCGTTAGTTTTTCCTTTTCCCCCACCCCCTCTTCCTTCCGTGAATCACCGACTGCGCTGGGAGCGCCACCGGGCGAAACCGCAGCCGTGACATACCGGCTAGGTCTGTCTCTCTCTCTCTCTCTCTCTCTCTCTCTCTCTCTCTCTCGCAATCTCGGCTGTCAATGAACCAGGGCTGGCCAAAGCGCTGTCATCACAAAACACACGGGATCGATTGCAATATCGATACGTGTTGGCTGTGCGGCGCCGTAACCACGTGATCTTCGGCTGAGGTCCAAAGAACACTTAATATTTGTTTAATTTTCTGAAGGAAAAAAAAAACGTGTATCTTCACACTCTGAGCAGGTAAATAAATAGAGAACAAAAAAAAGTTTTTATCAAATAGTTTAATTTAAGTAAATTGTACAGTGTTTATGTCCTTTAAAACATTAGTTCACGTGTACAGTTTCTCTTAAATACAATTCTCAGCCGTTGAGTTCCGAGCACACATTGAGGGTGACTTACACTTGCCTAGTTTGGGTTTTATCGCCCCCCCCCCCCCCCCCCCCAATTTTTTTTTAATGCATGGACCACGCATGAAACACCCGTGTTAAATAGACACCGAGGAGTTCGCAAAAAGAAATAAGATAGCGCGAAGAAAACGTAATACACCAAATGGATGTAAAAGGCAGGCCAGTAAAACAAGTGAACAATAATTCTAGACCATACCGCGAAAGCAAAATCGACGAACAGTGAGTGGGCTTATGGCACCGTGCACGGATCTGTGATTGTCCCCGTCGTCGTGTACACTTGCAATCACAACTCCAAAAATGTTGTACTTTTGAACTGGATACTTACCAGGGGGGACGCACCACAACGCCGAATGCCAAATTGACTACAACGCCGACAACTAGAAAATTGTAGTGTACCACAACGCCGAAATACATTAACGCCGAAAAATGTCATTGCAGGACTGCCACAAAGGTTAGGTTAGGCTAGGTTAGGCTAGGTTAGGCTAGCCTAGGTTAGGTTAGGTACACAAATTCATTCAGTTGTTTTTCTTTTTGCTCCTGTTCGCCCCCCCCCCCCCTTCCCGCAACAACATTTTTCGGCGTTGTGGTACACAGCAGTTTTCTAGCTGTCGGCGTTGCGGACAATTTGGCATTCGGCGTTGTGGTATTTCGGCGTTGTGGTAACGACCCCTTACCAGGTGACTATAGGAGTGAGGGACATTCCTAGTCCGCTGTCCGCTACCAGGAAGCTCGCGCATGTCAACTCGGGACGCCTCGGAATATAAAACAGTAACTTCCGGTCGCCGACTGACTGGACACGTCACACTTCCCCGTGTCTCGGCGAAACTCCGTGCCGGGGATTTGCATGTCGCGTCCGGCGCTGAAACCACCGCGGCACCAGTCAAGGCCTGTCCGTGCGCTGGCCCCACCGCCTCGCGTGGACGGGTAAAGGGGTTCGAGGTCGGCCACCAGCCGCGGAGTAAAACAAGCGATGAACACACTGCGTGGTCTGTGGCGACGCAGAATGAACTTGGTGGTTCCGAGAACTACGTACGGCAGACTGAAAGCTTTGAATATATATACTATACTGTATAGAAGTCGCGAGTGGATAGGATTTACTCTACGTTTTTCAGGAGCGTATGATGAGCAGCTTGGGAACTTCACCGCTGCAGTGCGCTGTCGTAACGCCCTGTATCGTCTTAGTTGTTATTTACACGTTAGAGGGCAGCACTGTCGCCCGCTGTCATTCCCCGCACCCCTCATCCATCATTCACTGCAGCTCAACGTCGTTCAACGGGAGGGGGAAGGGGTGTTTGAAGAGTTCGGCACTTGTCCGCTAGGGAGCTTGCTTAATGCATGTTATTTGATCCCGCATGAACCGGCCCAGGGTTTTCCCTGTGTCTATGCAGGTTTTACCTGGGTCACATTAGCTAGCTTTTAAGCTAGGCGACCAATGGGGCGTCAGTCATGGCGCCAATTGCAGCCATGGCTGGCCAGTAAACCCCAATAGCACACGATGCACGCGCCCTTGTCCTGCATGGTTAAAAACCCGCATGGTAGAGTGTATAGGCTTCGGCCTGAGACACACTTAGGTCCTCCCCTAACCTGGACCCTCCCCTACACACTTAGAATTAACTTAGGCTAGGAAAAAAAAATTGTCCGCTAGGGACCACCACAAGTCGATGCTCTAGAGATGGTGGCGATTGCGGCGGTGAATTAACCAACTACCTCAAAACCGTATTAGAAATTTTAACCTGGGCTGGCGACTTCTATACAGTATATATATTCAAAGCAGAAAGACAGGGCAAATCTCGAATTCAATAATGTTCGCAGGCTTTCACGGCCACTGTCTGAAGTAGCTTGGCTTCTGGGGTTTTAGCCGCGTCCTTGGCGAATAATTCAACCGACGTTTCGGTCGACGTTGCAGTGCCATCATCAGGGAAGCAGTTACCTAATCCCTGATGATGGCGACTGCAATGTCGACCGAAATGTTGAATTATATGCCAAGGACGCGGCTACAACCCAGAAGCCAAGCTACTTCAAATATTGCATTTATTGGAAGATTTACTGAGTGGGCAAAAGGGTGTATATAAGTTTTAAAAAAAGCATAATCTAAAAATAGTACAGATACAATTACTACCAATTTTTTTTTTTTAAATATATGTACATTATTCATGTCAATTGAACGCCAATGCAGGTGGTCTAATCAAATCGAATATTTGGGATAAGGCGTGATTTTCATTGAAAAACTATTACATTAAAATCAATTCTAACTTAAACTGAAGTTTTCGCTCCAACGATTCTCACACTCAGGGTGAACTGCATGAATATTTCAAGGTCAACTGATAACCCAAAATTTAACTTTTATCCCGGATATATCTTGTTTTTGTAAATAACATAATTTAACTTATAATATTAAAGTATTTGATAGTAAATTATTTCAAGTACCGTTAAGTAGGGCTTATATGTAAAACGATACAATAAGGCCCTGAATAAAACATAACCTAACTACAGCACTGCGTCCCTGAAATAATATTGGAAACGAAATACAGTCGATTAATTTGTAAAAAAAAAAACTGGGGTCTAAAAAAGATTAGTACGTATAGGTAACATAAATAAGTAGTAGTTACCTTAAAATATTCCTCCATTTATACAGATTTTATGAAAGTCTTTAACCGACAATCCTTCAACATTACACTCGTATACATACACAGCCCTATTTTAAAGTCAGGACTAAGTCTTATTAATTCTTAAGAACCCAATTGTAAACTAGCCTTTACTGTCATAGAAACTTATCGGGTCGTCGGGGCGAAACTCTCGATAAAAGTTATCGACAACGGGGTGGGCTCCAAGCATTTCCGTGGAACAGAACACGTGATCGTAAACGGTTTATGGAAACACTCGGGATGGAGGGAGGGGAATTCCGCCGGAAACGAAGTCGCGAACAAGAAGGGCGGATGTAAAAATTTAACGATAGCTGCGGATTACTTTCGCACGTTTCCGAATGCACTTCAGTATAGGGCCGACATGACACGAGGTATATTGCATCTACTTAGAACCGTGGAAATTCCCGTAGGCAGGAGGAAGGTTAAAGAACTTCATCTTCGGCGCGTAATAAAGCTACCGTTTGCGAACGAAAATAACTTTTTCTTCCCGAAGAGATTTTATTTCCTTCCATGCGGCACGGCGATGTGACGACGTGTTACTGAAAATCAAGAGTGCGCATCTCCCGTTGTTTTCCACCCAAACTGGAAACAAAGGTATTGTTACGAGGCTGCTGGCGACGAGGCAGGCCGGCCTGCGGGTGGGACGCGATGTATGCAGCGCTCCGATTAACGGCTTCTGTGGGCGCGTGGCAGGTGGCGACGCCCTACACAACATCTCACACACACCGGCTCGTTCACACCAACACGACTAGAACCGCAGCCAGCGAACAACCCACGCACCTGGCAAGACAGTTTCCACTGGGATTCGAACCCACGAACCCTGAATCTCAATCATCCGTATTCTCCCGCCATGCTTTTGAAACTGTCCTCAGAACAGCGCAGGGTTGAGTCATGAACGCAACCCACACACACCCTCAGGGTCACTGAATGTCCGGCATCTACACCAGCGTCAGAACATAATGGCTGTTCCCACGACCAAATGCGGTCGGAGACCTCGAGCCCCCAGTGACTGTGACGTCAGCACAGCTGCAGCTCGCCCTGCGACAAGTCCGTGGCCAGCGGGGTGAAGGGGAAGAGGGCGGGTGACCCCTTTGGCGAGCGATAGCGGGCGACGAGAAGGTTCCGTGTGCGAATGCGAGGCAGTGTGTTGGGACAGAGGTTCGCGGTAAGAGACGAACAGTAGAGAGAGAGAGAGAGAGAGAATAGTGGACTTATGGAAGTGTCATTACTTTGTGGACAGATATTTAAATTGCAAAGTACATCCATTTTTGTGCAGTATGAATAATGAGAACCAAATGCAATAAATATCTGAAAATGTTTGTGTTTTAAGGCAACACTGGTGGCTACTGCGTTTTCAGGTTTTAATTCTTTCAGGGGAAAAAATGTATTTTATTTTATTTAGCCATACTGCAAAAAAAAAAACGTTAAAATTGCAACTTCGCCATATATTAGTAAAAGTTCAACCACTCAAAAAGTGCGAGTTTAACCGTGTGTTGAACGTTAATGAAGACCTGTAACGAGACATACATATCTGGTGGAGTTGGCACGACTGTGTTGTGTGCGTGCGGGGAGCAGGCCCGCCACTCTTACAACAAAAGGACTGAAAGGACCTGCGCGGTAGGTGGAACAATACGAGTCCTGTGCCGTCGAGGACCTGAGTTATCGCCCGAAGCAGCAGGACCTTCCAGGACTCGCCGGGGAGGGGGGGGAGCCCCATTCAAGGCGCCGCCCGAGACAGAGAAGGGCGCGTCTTGTTACCTGGGCAGGAAGCTGCAGGGATGCCAACGGCGGACCGAAGAAATACCTGCGCGGTCGCACGACTTCCGGCGAAAAACCTAGTGCGTGCTGTCAGTTCGCTCTGACGGAGACACATTCACGCACGCAATGTTTCAATGCAGTCACCCAAGTATTTTGTCAATAAACATAACAAGCCATTTTTTTAACTTCAGCCAGATTTGGCATTATTTTTTTTTGTTTGGATATTTATCTCTTTTGTTCGTTATTGAAGTTTTTTATGACATAAAGTGTAATCGGCACACATCTTGAATCAAGGGAATAAAAAAAACGTATTTTCAACCCCTTCCACCTAGTTCCTATGTTATCGTATGACACTGTATGAATTATTGCAAACTGGTGTTGTTTTACTTTTTTTTTTCCTTTTACTAGCCGTGTAATCCGATGGGAAAGAGTATGATTCTCATTTCTGATTAATCACCAAAAAACGCTTAAAAAATTTACTTTTATTTATAAACAGAAACCCAAACACCAATTTCCGTATTCCTAACTAAAATTACAAACGTCCATAGAAACTTCATCCCTTATCTAAACCCCTTAGGGGATGAGATTTGTAAAAAAAAAAATGCTTTCTTAGAGCTCACCTACGTTGTATAAGGAACTCCTGTGCAGAATTTCATGCTTATAGACCCACGGTGTAAGCTGTGCATTGTCAGTCAGTGTTAAGAGTTTTATTAAGTATACTATATATCTACTGCCTGGCATGCGTGGCAATGCCACATTCAATTTTGTTTATATTTAGTATTTTATTGGTGTTATTAGTAATAATTAAAAACCAATATAAATTGTGTTTATAATCTTATTGAAGTGTATTAAATAATTAATGAATTAGAATAAATAAACAATTTATATACATGTTTATATTAATGTTCAATACTGAGTATTAATTAAATACAATAATTCCAGTCTTAAATTTTAAAAAATTGATAAATATTTTTGCAAAACTCCGTTCCCCCGGAGAAACCCCCGGAATGGCCACCGCATGGGGAGCCCAAGAAAAGAAACGGGCTCCCCATTTGGAAGCCACCTGGAAGATTTTTTTCTGTTCCACCCACCGTTTCTTTTGGTAGCCTGACTTGTTACAAGGGATTGTATTCCTACCAGAGAAAATGCCACCATTTCATCTGGGCAATCCGCCTTGGAGGAGCCGGGGCGCGAACCCGGGTCCTACAAGTCACAAGGCAGGCGCTCTACCCCAGAACCAGAGTGGTAGAGCGGATACTTGCAGTCTTCTTAACACTGACATGATGTTATTCCACGAGTTTACTGTAGTTTCGTGTGTCATTAACACGTGCAGTAACACCTAACCTCGGTAACGAACAAATTTATGTGTTCTTATGTTGTTCGTTCAGCATGAATTATGTAATTTCATAACAGTGAAATATAATTTGTATAACTAGTCTGGCAATTTTTTAGCTGATTTCCTGCAAACAAATGACAGTCGCTGTACAATAATTATATAGAAATATGAACTAGTAAAAAAAAAAAAAGGAAGAGCTTGCACAGTCGATGGTAAAGTTATTTTAAAATAAATATTAGATATTAAAAGAGTGTGCTTACAAGCACGAAATTGTATATACATTTTATTTATTTGGTTTTAAAGCCACAGAAAAGGTAACTTTTTTATATTACTTTATGGCTTTGTTTTGTTTTACCGTGCTTAACATAGGCAGCTAATAATGGAAAGCTATTTAATCAACTGTTTGCAATTAACTAAATATTGGAGGTACTGGGGCAACACGAAGCATAAATGGGAACACTTTTGTAGTGATACAGTTATTTACATGAACGATGAAACTTAACAGATAAAAATTGAAAAATCGACGGCTATACAGTGACGCACAGGTGAGACGCACATGTGAACACCGTAAGCAACAGTTGAGCGAAAAAAAACCAGATATTTTGAAAATACAACGATGATAGCGCAGAATAACACAGTATATGATTCCTAAGAGAACAGTTGCGGCGTTTCGGAAAAGAGATATATTCCCTTCTTAAGGCACAGACAGACTGAGGTTTGTCATGACATACAGTTTAATGAGTAATGGCGTATGTCCGGAACTACATCTTGAACTAATTTACCAATTATTTAAAATGTTATTTGTCAGTGGAAATTTTATTTAATGAACTACCTATACTGAATTTGTTGATGTTCAATCAGATACTGACTTTCTTTAAACAGATTTGTGTTTTGTTTGTTTTATGTGTATATTTGTTTACACTTATGTTAACAAGGCAGAGAAGGTTATTAATAAATAATAGTTTTAAAAAAACTAAAAAAAACACGATTTTATAGAAAATCCAACTAAAAAATAGAAAATAAATTTTAATAAATTTTAATTAAAAATAGCGTAAAATAAAAAATTTATGTTTTTTAAAAAAAGCGTGGGGTGCATGGTGTCAATAGTTATAATTATTTTATTGACAGATATGAGTAGAAGGATTATAATTTTGATAATATCTTAAAAAGCACCAACGTTTTTTAATACCATAATTTTGTTTATTTTACACTATTTTTAATTCAAATTTATTAAAATTTATTTTCTATTTTTTAGTTGGATTTTCTATAAAAGCGTGTTTTTTAGTTTTTTTTAACTAGGTAGGCCTATTATTTATTTTCTACTTTTTAGTTTGGTTTATTTATAAAAGCGTGATTTTTATTTTTTTAAACTGTTATTTGTTCTAATCTACTATTAATTCCGTGATAACTATAAGTAACTGTAATTATTTTCCAAATTATTAATGTGTATAGCTGTATTGATAGTCAGTGAAGCGTTCCACATTTACGTAACAGGAATTTTGGGAAGGACAAGGATTGAAAAAGGATGAGGAAAGGGCCTTCTCAATGAGAGTGTATAGAATAGTATGTGAGAAAAATTCGGATAGCCCGGACTGGGATTCGAACCCAGAGCCTTCCAATGACATGTCGGCTGCTCTACCATCGGGCGCTCGATGTACGATAAATATGGAACAAAGCGCCCCACGCTTGTTTAACAATAATGCTAGTATTTTTCATTCATTATTGTTTTAAGCTTATTTTAAAAGTTACTTTTCACTTTTTTAGATATTAACAAAATGATAATCCTTCTACTCATATCTGTCAGTAAAATAATTATAACTATTGACTCCATGCACCCCATGGTTTTTTTTAAATAAAATACATTTTTTTATTTTACACTATTTTTAAATTAAATTTATTAAAATTTATTTTCTATTTTTTAGTTGGATTTTCTATAAAAGCGTGTTTTTTAGTTTTTTAAAACTCTTATTTATTTTAAACTATATTTATTTTTCAATTTTTAGTTTGAATAGAAGGATTGGCGAAGTCCCAGACGACGAGACGAATTACAGTTGGATTTACGGCACCAATCCCAAAATTTATTAAAAATTTAAAAAAAAATTCAGATGTGGACAGGATTAGAACTCATGACTGGTGAATCCGTAGTTTGACATCATCGAAGACTCGCGCCTTAATCCGCTCGGCCAACCAACCAACTGTCGAGGATGTATTGTAATAATACTAATACCCGAGTGTTCGAGCTGGAAAGTAGGTAGACGGTAGGCATGCGCCGACTGCACGGTTGTCTCACTTGCTCTCACACAGAGGCTGGGTGAGGAAATTATTTAATCCTGTCGATCCTAATCAGGATAATGAGATGAACTTATTAAATTAGTGTATTGTCACCGGTCCTCGATAAGTGTACGAAGTTTATATTAAATCTGTCCGTTTAAAGTGGGTCAAAATCGAGTTCAAAGGAGTCGGTTACAAACATACAAACAAACATACAGGTGAAGCTAATATAAAGCGTGTAAAAAAAGCGTGTAAAAACTCCCGCGCCTTCGTCGACGAGGCAAAGTTTGGCACGCTGTTGTTTCAATCACCGCCAAATTGGAAAAAAATTTAAAATCAATATATGTAGACATTTTACACACGTTAAAGTGTGTTTATTTTTAAAAGTGTTTTGTGCAATTCTGATAGATTCACAAGCTTAGTTAAAAAAATCAAAACCCACTCTCACTTTTCATTTAATTAAATGTCACAATATTTAGTAGGCTTTGCTTATATCGCGCCAAAAACAAACTAAAAGAAAGAGTTCGCACATGAGCGAAATGGTTTTCTTTACAATATGCGAACTCTTTTCTTTCAGTTTGTCTTTGGCGCGATATAAACAAAGCCTACTTAATATTGTGAAATACAATGAGAAAAATCTTATTTTCCAAATAGAATATTGGAATAATCTTATCAAATTAGTGTATTGTCATCGGTCCTCGATAAAACTACAAAGTTTTAATGAAAACTGGTTGTTTAAAGTGTGTCAAAATCGCACCCAAAGGAGTCGGTTACAAACATACAAACAGGTGAAGTTAATATAAAGCGTGTAAAAAGAGGAACCTTTTTGTGTAACAATAAGTGTCAAGAGCGTAGTAAAAAATAGGGGGGGGGGGGAAGTAGGGTTGCCAGATTTATTTAGACAAAGAATTTTATTTTACAATAATTACAATGGCAGGAATTTCAAAAAGTAAACAACTAAAATGTATTTTCAAGCATTATCTTTGTAAAAATTTCCGGACTGTCTACACCTATGGTAAATGTCAAACGTGTAAACAAATTCACATGCAGTTACACACACTAGTACACGATATACTCAAAAGACGTGAATAGAAATTTTGGAGACAGTAATTTTTGATAGTTGTACTTATGATATTAGATGTCAATAATTTTTCAAGACATGTGATGATAGCCTACATGGAGTAGGGCAAGTGTACCGAATATGAGACCCCTTTTTAAAAATATTTATATTTTGTTATTAAAACCACTATTGGTAGATTTATTTATCTTAGATTATATATTATGTAATGCACTTTTACTTCAAAACAGGATTGAGCACTTGTATTAATACAGAAAATAATTAAATTAATAAATAAAAAAAATGCGAAATTTTGTGAAAACAAAAATGTGATCCTAATATGAGACATACCCTACATTATGTTACGAATTCCATATTTGATATCATTTAGTCACTTTGGCACTTTTGTTTGTTACACATAGGACACACAAAACATGGATCAGCTCCGCAATCTTAATGAGCCCACCCATAGCACTTGAGGCACTGCCGCCATTTCTCGCCATGTTTGTCCTCTGAGAAAAGGCAGCCGCATAACAAACACTCTGCATCATCATCACTTTCAGATCCATCACTTTCACTTGAACTGTCATGCAGCGAAATATTTTCGTCACTGGAGTCCTCAGAATCTACAGCGATGAATGATTTGGTAGTAATCCTTCATTTGTCCGTGTTGTGAGATCTGGTTTGTGTAGGTCTAGCTTCGTTTCCTTTCTGTTTCCCAAGAACCAATTTCTTACGAGCTTCAGCCTTTTTCTTTCTTTCGACATTTTCATCCAAGCTTGTTTTGTATGGCGATGATGTGATAACATTAGCATTGCCACATCTACTGGATGTTTCTTTTGAAGGAAAATTTGGTAGTGGTGAAATATCCACAGGTATGATAAAGGGCCTAACTGCACTGCTGCAACATGGCTGATCTGTCTGCATCGAAGTTTCTCTTGGGTGGCTCTGGTCTTCTCTACAAATGGCTGTATCTGAATTCTCTTAAGCTCCATTTTCTTCTCTAGTTTCTTGGCCATTTAATGATTTAGAGAAAGCACCAAATTCGTAATCACGAAATATGTTTCGGTTAAATGGAAACAGGCCTGTTTTATTAAAAGAATTAACAGATATTTCCATTGTTGCTGCTCTTTGGTATGCAGCATTGAAAAGTTTAGCCACTGTAAAGTTTGTAATAACATGATTTGGATTTTGGCGCAGCCAGTCTTCTACTTCTTGAGCATAATATGTCTTGAGAGGAAACATAAAACCTACATCCAACGGCTGCATTTTATGAGATGAGTGTGGAGGTAAGCAGATGATCGAAACGTGGCTTTCCCTGGCTTTCTCAAGAAGAGAAATATTCTTGGTATGAGAATTATGTCCATCCAAAACTAGCGGGACTGGATCTTCCTTGGATGGTTTCACAAATTTTAGGAAATGGTCGAACCACATCGTGAAAATGTCCGTCTGTATCCATCCTGATGGATGAAATGCTGATATTGAACCTGTTGGAGCCCCACACATTAAATCATCCTTCATGTTTTTTCTCGGCCAGACAATTAAAGGTGGAACAAATGATCCCACTGCATTCATGCAAGCTACAACTGTAATTAAACAACCTCTCTCTGCTGATGTCAAGCATCCCACATTCTTTTTACCCTTCAAGGTGAGCACTTTGCTGTGCTTGTGCTGTACAACAGTTATTCCTGTTTCGTCTACATTGTAAAGACGGTGTGGCTGGTTATCAATTTTTTCCAATTCTCTTCCATATAAATCGAAAAATTTCGAAACACTGTCAGGATTGAAACCTTTCACTCTTGCAAAAGATGTTCCCCGAGGACTGCGTACAGAGAGTTGTGGGTGACGCTTTAAAAATCCTTTTAGCCACTTCCTGCCAGCAGTTTTTTTGTCTTCTGAAAAAGGATGTTTAATGCCATTCCTTAATGCTAGCTGAAATGCTAAGCGCTTGATGTCTTTTCTCCTCAGTCCACAAAACCGGGAATCCATATAAACACAGTAACACTCTAATTCCGATTCCAACTCATCTGTCAAAACTGGTCATCTACCCAAATGAACGTTTACTAAAGCTTCAGGTGACTTATTTTTATATTTTATGTACCGTTCAAGAGTTCCTTTTGGAACGCAAAAGTATTTCGCGGCCCGCTTGTAGCCCATTTCACCTGCTCTCACACTTCGAACAGCACCAATCATCATTTCTGGGTCCCATTTCTTGCGTTTTGGCGGGGTCATCTATGACAAAATAATTGTAAGGATTACTACTCACAGGGCCTACATATCTATGTTCTATTACATAATTTTAAGATATTTTATATATAATTAAACTTATTAGTTACTGTTCTTACAGCGACAGTATTATTTTAAATCTAAATCACCTAATATAAGACCCTTACTCCTAATATGAGACCCTATCTCAAATTAGGACACGTAAGTGGTCTCATATTAGGCACCTTATCATGGCCGCTACAAAACACATCAACAAGGCTGAAATTTTAAACTGCCATATTTCCTTTTTTATACACATGGAAGCTTACTTCACTGCTCATAGGAAAGTATGAATGGATAATTGATATAAACGTACCTCTATGTTGATAATAAAGCTGCAAGATGCCACTCACGAAAACTCAAAATGAAGAAAATCGTATAAACTGTTATTGTGGATCTCGCGCGCATCAGATAAATGTCTCACTCTATCCGTGGTCGGGAAATGGAGGCTGCTAGTAGTTCCAAGAGCGGCTGATAGGTAGCAGCTCTTACTTGTCAAGATAACCAAGGGTCTCATATTAGGGCCGGGTCTCATATTTGGGTCACCTACCCTACTATAGTCTGAAAATATGTATCTGTACTGTTATGCAATAATCGTACACTCACACAAGTAGCAAAAGGAATCACTACAAGGCAATCTGATGGTATGTCTGGTATGTATGGTAGTCTTCCAGTATGGCAGTCTTCCAGTATGGCAGTCTTTGGTCGCCCCCTTTCTTCTCCTTCCCCTCCAAGTATAAAACTTAAGAGCGAGACCCCCTACCACGATGACCCTCACCGTAAACACCTGAAATATACATCCCGGCTAGGGGAGCGGTGGCTCCCGGCTAGGGGAGCGGTGGCTCCCGGCTAGGGGACCGGTGGCTCCCGGCTAGGGGACCGGTGGCTCCCGGCTAGGGGAGCGGTGGCTCCCGGCTAGGGGACCGGTGGCTCCCGGCTAGGGGAGCGGTGGCTCCCGGCTAGGGGACCGGTGGCTCCCGGCTAGGGGACCGGTGGCTCCCGGCTAGGGGACCGGTGGCTCCCGGCTAGGGGACCGGTGGCTCCCGGCTAGGGGAGCGGTGGCTCCCGGCTAGGGGACCGGTGGCTCCCGGCTAGGGGACCGGTGGCTCCCGGCTAGGGGACCGGTGGCTCCCGGCTATGGGACCGGTGGCTCCCGGCTAGGGGACCGGTGGCTCCCGGCTAGGGGACCGGTGGCTCCCGGCTAGGGGACCGGTGGCTCCCGGCTAGGGGACCGGTGGCTCCCGGCTAGGGGACCGGTGGCTCCCGGCTAGGGGACCGGTGGCTCCCGGCTAGGGGACCGGTGGCTCCCGGCTAGGGGACCGGTGGCTCCCGGCTAGGGGACCGGTGGCTCCCGGCTAGGGGACCGGTGGCTCCCGGTGGCCGGGCATGCTGCGATGACAATCGACGAGGGCGGCCCGGATGGCCGTGCCCCCGCCACAATGGCGGCCAGCATCCTGGGCGGTCAGCGGCGCGTGAAGCCGTGGCCAGCGCTTCTACCTCTCTCCCGCCTGCACTCCACCACCGCTGCTCGCAGTTACACCCGTATCACTTTACATTATACCTTATTTGATCTACAGCTGAAGCGCCCGGAAGTCAACAGATAGAACACTCTCGTACGTCCTTTTCCGTGGGTAGAGCCACGTCCGCTCATCGAAATGCCCGGGGTGGGGGGAAGGTAGTGATAGAGAAAGAGAAAACCAAATTAATAGACGTTGCCAAGAGATGACGAAAGCATCAAGCATACAATACCGAAGTTTCATAAAATAGTATGAGAGTTGTATGTCGATAAGATGAACCCACAAGGATCGTTTCGAAGTGTTAACATATACTCCAACAACCTTTTGAATACACAAAAAAAAAAAATACTTTTATATCTTCCACACGCGTGTCTACATTGTTCTCGACGGAAGACGGAAATGGGAAGACTGATTGCTAAGAAAATCTTTGTGTTTGAAATTGCGAAGATTCATTTGTTTATTTAAGATGCATAATTGTAGTAAAGTCGATAAACTAACTTTTATGTATAGTGCAGTGAAATTTGACAGTTCTCTACAGTAGTATACAAATGATTGCCATTTTTTGTCTTCGTTGATTAATTTTTTTTTGACGTGACATCTAATAAATCGATGAACGTCGGCTGCACGCACGAAAGATTGTCACGTTCCGCCTGAGCCGAGCGTGCAAGAACCGGCCAACCACCCGCACGAGAAAATCTTCTATAATATCGAACAGGTTAAGGCGGGCTTTTTAACTAATTGTTCGTGATTATATTTAAACAAATTATTTAAATTCAATTTGGAAAAACTGTAAATAATATGTGAAAATTAAAATAAAGTATGCAATTTTTCATCAATGTTCGTCTTATGACGTTATCACGTGAAATTATCGTCTGTAAACCGACTTTACAGACAATCCCCCATTTTTTTTTGACGTGACGTCTAATAAATCGATGAACGCCGGCTGCACGCACGAAAAAGTATGACTCATTGTCCCTTTACGCGGTGTCCCGTTACGCTCATTGTACGCTTGCGCCGCATCTATCTCTTCCACTCGATTGGAACCATCGATTTGACTTTTTCGAGGCACATTAATCTTGAAACACTCCCATACGTTTCCTACTTTTCATCATCATCGTCCTATCCTTAACAGAATAACACAGATTGGAAGAAGTTAAATAGCAAACATGTATAAAAGTTATAGTTAAAATAATCTCTTCGTTAAAATAATAAACATATTTGAATTAATGAGTGCAAATAAAAGTAAATTTATCAATTAAATTGTAGGTTTCATTTCACTCCTTCTTTGTATCCATACAAAATAGTGATAATTCAATGAATTGATTCAATTTTATTCATAAAAGTATGCAATCTTTCATCAATGTTTTGTTATGACGTTATCACGTGAAGTTATCGTCCGTAAACCGACTTCACAGACAACCCCGCTCGGTTGAAAGAGCGAGGCATTGCGCCTGGGGACACGGGGCGGTAGGGACTGCAGCCAGGAGACAGGGCGAGGGGCAGACCACCCACGGGGACTATAAAGCCGGCTGCGCGGGCCGACAGAGGGCTTGAAGGGCGGGAGACAGCAGCGCCAGTCGCTCCCAGGACCTACCTGCTGCTCGGGAACTGCAGCCTCCAGGGGAGTGTCTGTGTGTCTGTGTGTGTCTGTGTCGGTGAGGCCCCCTGCCGCTACCGGCCCTGCGCGGGACAACCACGCCATCACAGTGACAACTGGAACAATTGCGTGGCGGACAGCTGGAGCTGAAGTTGCACACTGAGATAAAGGTTCTTACACGCTCGGCTCAGGCGGAACGTGACAATGAGTCATGCTTTTTCGTGCGTGCAGCCCGGCGTTCATCGATTTATAAAACGTTATCACGTCAAAAAAAAAATCTGTGTAACCTTCAGTACCTCAAAACTAATAACCTCTACTATACCAAAAAATTGTGAACCACGTTATTTTATAACAGCAGACTGTCCTCCGTGCGCTTCTGAACGTCTCAGTCTTTCTCTCCCGATCTCTCGCCGACCACAGCCGATGCGAAATGAATCGTGCAAACATCGACAGACACAGCGTGTGTCGAAATCCGAACCGCGAGCAGTGGGTACAGGCTGTGCCAGATACAGTGCACTCGCACCTGGCCACACCCAGCTCTCGGATTGGCTCGCAGAGAGAGCATGAAACTAGCGTCGACTAATGAACGCCGGAACCACTCGCGACAGCCAATCACGTCAGACACGTCTGTAGCGTCGGTGCGTCGACTTCCCGACTGGAAACATTTTCCGTTTCCGTCGCGTCGCGGGTGCGGTTCATATTTTGGTTTGCAGTGGTGGCAAGGCTGATTTATCAGTGATATTGTTACGAGTGGGAAATAACAGGTCTGGAAAGGATAGCCCAACTAATTAATTGCAGTTTCATTTATTAACGAATTATTATACTATTTCATTAATTTACAACAAAATAAATGACTGAAGTAGCTTGGCTTCTGTGTTGTAGCCGCGTCCTTGGCGAATAATTCACCGATGTTTCGGTCGACATTGCAGTCGCCATCATCAGGGAGCAGTTACCTACTGCTCCCTAATGATGGCGACTGCAATGTTGACCGAAGCCAAGCTACTTCAGTCAATGGCCGTGAAAGCCTACGAACAATATAAACGACTGTCCACAAACTAATCACACCTTCGTAATTCCACTATTCACTCTCCCCCACTGTAGCTCGGCTCGACAGTGGCTATATCATATGTTCGTCTCTTACCTCGCGCCTCTGTCCCAACACACTGCCTCGCATTCTTCACTCGTCCGCCGCACAAACAACACCGTCCTCCGATGCTCCGATCTCCGCAGGCGAAGCCCGTCTCTCGTCGCCCGCTATCGCTCGCCAAGGGTTCACTCACCGTCTTCACTTCTCTCCTGTCGGAGGTCAATCTCCTCGTTTATATACCTCTCAGTTCCGTCCTGGAAAGATCCTGTAGCCCTTCCAAGTGTCAGGTCATAAGAATCGTCGACTCAACACGCGAAGCTGCCAGAACAATGGCGTCCTAGTTACGCCGCTTCACGCAGACGGGGCTCTGGGAACGAGCCGAACCTTCGAGACGTAGAGAGACGGGCGCTACTTGCATCGCGCTCCTCCCGCAGACCGGCCGGCCCCGTCTCTAGCGTCCTCGTAACAATATTACTAACCATTCATCATTTCATTTAAAGAATTATTTACTAAACCTGTTTGTGAGATCTTTTTAAATGTGTTTGCAAGCAGTTTTTTTTCATCCCAATGAAATGTAAATTTGTATTAATAATATTTCTCTCTAGCATGTTACTTAAAAACACATATATGTGGTGCGAATATAATTTAAAAAAAAAATATGTCTATTTGTTTTTGTTCATCGCACGGTTAAAAAAAAAAGTATGTTCCCACTAATGCTACAACTTGCTGTTGCATGACTTCTGCTAGCAAGGGGTGCCATCTAAAATTAAATTTCTCTTCTGCTGTAACGTCTATACTGAAACGGTTCAAAGAAAGAAAGGAAAAAAAGACCCGAACCGGACTAAAAAAGTCATCGTTAGTCGATGGTAAGGTTTCATTAAACCACTAACCCACACAGACCTCTTACGTGAATTCCTTCACAGGAGGATCATGACACAGCTGTTCTCAATCATTCCTGTTTGCCGCTCCATAGTGAGAGAAAGGGAAGGAAGAAAAAAAAGAAGTCAACAAGCGAAAGCGAGGAAACCGCAGGCGGGATTAACTAATCTCTTTTTTATTATTATTGTATCGCGTGGCTGCCTGCGCTCGGGCAGTGGATCTGTGGCGCCAGTGGCTCCCCTGGCGGGCGTCGCCCCAACTACACCAGGCGGAGCGTGACGTCACGCACGGAGCGGCAGCGGGAAGTCATGTCTCACTGAGCCTCGATCCGTTCCCAACATACCCGAGGTTCGCTGCCAAGGGAATAAAATAAAGCATAATATTACAAATCCCATACAATTCCGCGTTTCAGAGATTTTTGACGTGATAACGTCTTATAAATCGATGAACGCCGGCTGCACGCACGAAAAAGCATGACTCATTGTCACGTTCCGCCAGAGCCGAGCGTGCAAGAACCGTCCAACCGCCGTGCGAGAAAATCTTCTATAACATCAAACAGGTTAAGGCGGGCTTTTTGACTAATTGTTCGTGATTATATTTAAACAAATTATTGAAATTAAATATGCAAAAACTGTAAATAATATTTGAAAAATAAAAAGTATGCAATTTTTCATCAATGTTTTCTTATGATGTTATCACGTCAAATTATCGTCCGTAAACCGACTTTACTGACAACCCTTTTTTTTTTTTTTTAATGTCTAACCTTTACCCAACCAAACGTTCAATTCCTTGCCTCATCCACAAACAAATGTTTTTAATTATCAATTACGTAACTTATCTAACGTAAAACAAACTTTAATTTCATTTAGGATCACTAATAACTTACCCCGTGAAGAAATATTAAAGAACGTACTAGTGCGAGGGGTTTTTATATAACAGACATAACCAACCTTCCTTTTACTTTATAAACACAAATAGGAACAAATCTGAAAAATGCGAGAACGAGGATTTTCCGAGCTCCCGCCTCGGGGTCAGTGAATTATTAATAAGTTTATCGTGGCAACAACGCCGCTTCAACACCTTCCATCTCCCTTCGCCGGTGTACGGGCGAGCGAAGCACGCGGAAAAGGGTATTATTCTTCAACAGGCGGTGTTGTCTCTCTCTCTCTCTCTCTCTCTCTCTCTCTCTCTCTCGGGCGACGCCACACGTGGATACACAACGAGCCTCTTTCTGCGCTGGGACCGCCATCAACGGCGTTGTTTACCAACACCGCGGGGCGGTGTGGACTCTTGGCTGGGAGATAAGGAAGTCAAAGATGCAGCCTGCGTGCGAAGGAACTCTCACGGAATGTTTGAGCAGTCGTGATAAATTACAAATTAAAAATGAAGGGGGGGGGGAGAAAAAAATAAAAAATAAAAACCCCTACTACCCGGGCACACACACACACACACACACACACACACACACACACACACACACACGGTGTGCAGAGCTTGAGAGAAGAAGAGAAAAAAAAACTGCTCCAGATATCAGAGTGGCGTCTGTTAACGAAAAAATAAAAAATAAATAAAATAAAAAACATTTACGGACACGTTGAGTTCTATTTCCATAACTCGTTTTAAAGGTTAGAGAAGTGGAATGGTGGAATGGCTTCAACGCGTGTTTTCAGATTAGTTTTTGGCACGAGACACCCGGTAGTAATTCTTCTTAAGAGCACTCGAGGGAGATATGCACTTGTATTGCAGCGCTAGCATCCCGGGGACTGGGTTCAAATCCCCGTACGACAGTCCTGACTTCAGTTCCACAGTGGTTCGCCTCCCCTGGCGACGCTAGGCTATTCATGTATGCGGGACCCTAATGTTCACTATTGGAAGGGGAGGAGGGAGTTGAAATAACCCCATGAGTAGAGACCGGAAAAATTAGCGGATTCATTTCGTGATAGTCTAGAATCCAAAAACGTTTGCCTTTATACTGCATCAGTGATTGGGCCACAGTTTATCTTAATGATACTCTGCCAATGAAAAACCTTTAACAAAAGAAGTTTCGAATCACTAGCGTCCCAGTTAACAGGTGTCACGAGTCAGTAGCCAATGAGCAGGTGTAATTTTCTCAAGTGCATAGAGGATCATGGAGTCTATCCTACAGGTCATTGAAATCGCGAATTTTTCCGGTCTCTACCCATGAGATGAAGGGGCCTTCCCTGGAAATATTTGAATGTTTTGTGGTGACAACAAAAATAATTTGTCAGTTAATAATGAATGCCACTAATATACGTTTTTTTTACGTTAAAAAACTATTTTCCTTGAGCTACTTGATATTTGGTGATGCCTACTGTGGCAGAAATATTTTGTGGCGTGCAAAAAAAAACATTTTTTTTTTGTCTGTGTAGTGAGTGGGTAGTGAACATTACTACTAAAAGCTGAATACCCGGGCATTCGGAGGAGACAACTCGAGTCGCTGCACGCCACAAACACGGCGCAACTGGCCAGCAAGATGGCGGACCACAGTCCGCCCAGCATCGCACGGGAAGCGAACCGTCCAGGAGTGAGGGCTCGACCAATCAGACTCTAGGTCGATCCCGCAGCGCCGGCCAATAGAAGCCGCCGCTGCAGTTCGCCGGGGCATGCATCAAGAGCGTTGCGGGAGGTGAAGATAAAATCAACGGGCGTGTTTACAAGGCCTGTGATCTTCACGTTTCATTTGATTGTGAAGCTTCGCGAACCTAGCTTCTGTGATACTCGCCTGAAAAAGCGAAGAACAAAAAGTAAATTGGTTGAAACAAATTAATTTTTTTATGGAAAAAAGAAAAAAAGCGCTGCCAAAAACATGAATGGCCCGGCCCAAATTTGACAATGGCTTCTCTTGCAAATGGCAGCCAGTTGCAAGGAAACAATCCCTAGTGCAGGCTCACCTTACTGCAATCTTCATGAACGATTAGAATTATTTTTATTTAGGTCAAAAATTACTGTAAGTCCCTAGAAATAAGGCTTGGCCACGCCCGCTGACTGCAAGAAAGGCATTGCCTTTTTTTTTTTTGGGCCATATAAGAATTAAAAGAACATACATAATTTATTTTTCCTATGAGAATTTCGTTGAATGTTATGCGCTCTCATTACCCATAACGTTCCTAAAGAAGTACAACTTCAACAATTCTAGTTCATATTTGAACGACCCTCGTAAAAAAGGATCACGGAGGGGGCCGGAGGGGAGGAAACAGGAAGTGCCCCCTCCCGCCGGCCATTGACAGATAACCCAGCGCCGGCCCGCATTCTAGGCCGCGCCTCTCCCCCTTCACCCCCTCTCCCTAGGAGGTGACTCACGCGCTCTTGGCCAATCAGGTCTCTGCCTGCGAGTGGCGCAACAGCGCGGCCAGTCACCTGCAGGTCACGTGTGAGGGTGTCTCGCCCTCAGGATAGCCTGCACTGCACTGTGGCACTGTGACACCGCAGAGACCTCGGCCGAGTTGCCTGCGCTTCTTCATTACTAGGGACCGAAAAAATTCGCGGATTCATTCGGCGATAAGCTAGAATTCAAATACATATACCTTTATAATGATTATGCTAATGGATTACTAGAGACATGCAAAATTCGCGGATTCATTTCGCGATAGGCTAGAATCAAAACAACTATACCTTCGTACCGCTTCTGCGATTGGCCCACATTTTATCCGGGGAACTGTGAGCCAATGGGAAACACTAAACCAAGAAAGTGCCGAATTACGGACAGCCTAGTTGAGACGTCTCACGCGTCAATAGCCAATGAACAGGTGTCATTTCCGCGAGTATTTAAAGGACTGTGGAGTCTATCCTAGAGGTCAATGAATCCGCGAATTTTGCAGGTCCCTATGGATTACTGTTCAACTGGACGAATCTCAACCAGTTATAAAGCCTCAACCAAAGAAGGAACGAATCACGGACAAACCAGCTGAGACGACTCACAAGTCGGCAGCCAATGAACTCGCGTTATTTGCCCGAATGTACAGGGGAATGTGCAGTCTATCCTGAAGGCCATCGAAACCGCGTATTTTTTTTTGGTTACTAATGATTTTGCTATTGGTAGAGACCGGAAAAATTCGCGGATTCCTTTCAAGACAGGCTGGAATCCAAACTCGTTTAGCTTAATGCTGCATCAGTGATTGGACCGCAATTTACCTGAAGGACTCTGAGACAATGGTAAACACTTTAAAAAAGAAGTGTCGAATCATAAGAATCGCAGTAAACAGGTGTCCCGAGTCGGTAGCCAATGACCAGGTGATAGTTGCCCGAGTACATAAGAGAATCATGGAGTCTATCCTAGTGGTCATTGCAACCGCGTGTTTTTCCAGTCCCTAATAATACCGTACACCGAGATCTAAGATGTTTACACATCATAAACACCTCCAACTGTTTCGAATAACGTTGGAATCAATACACTATGCGATTAGACAACACGCAGAATGGTATTTGCTGGTAGTTTTGTAAGCGCCGGGATTAAACGCCCCTGTGATCTCGCGATACAATATTGCCGAAGCGACGTGACCCTGGGGTTGAGGGCATACCTGGCCGGGCCCAGTAATTAGCGCGGGGCTGGCTGCAGGTAATTACACACCTGATCCTCCCCCCCCCCCCCCCCCGGGCTAAGTGGCCGCTCGCGCCACCAATCAACCGAGAGATGGCGCTTAGCGGCAACACGCCGCATTAGCCTGCACAGTTTTACAGCCACTGAAATTTGCTATCGTTTACACAGCCATTTTTTTTTTAAGTTATAGGCTACTTCTTTAGACGCATTATGAAAAAAAAATTACGAGAGTGAATTTTTACGATCTGTCCGTAGCACGCAACAAAAAACTGACAGGATGGAAAAAAAAAGTGTTACAACCAAAAATTACACGTGTGCTTTTAAATCATATACTTTAGTGATTGATATTGAATATGATCCACATATTAATAAATAAATAAATATATATATAATATATATAGTGAAAATCAGTGATAGAAATAGTGTTTTAGAACTTTTTTCAAGTGTATTTATACTAGTGAAGTTATGTTCTCGTATGTATAATTTAATTGCATTAGAAATTTTAAATTATTATTTAATAAATAGTTAAAAATTAATAAATTAAAATAAACATCCAGCAGTTTTATTGATTTTCATTAATAATTAAAATTAATCTGGATTATCTTACTAAATTACTTAGATAATTATATACACGTGTTTATGTTAATATTGAATACATATATGTAGAGACCCGTGAATTTCGCGGGTTCATTTCGTGTTATGCTAAAATTCAAATAATTATACCTTAGTACTACTTCTGTCATTGGTTCTCTGTTAATCTGGAGGACTGAAGGCCAATTAGAGACCCTCACTCATAGAAGTGTCGAATCACAGGCCACCCAGTCGAGAAGACTCACAAGTCAGCAGCCAATGAACAGTTGGCATTTGCCCGAGTGCGTAGAGGATATTGGAGTCTATCCTGGAGGTCATTGAATCCGCGAAATTCACGGGTATCTACAGATATGTGTTTTAAATTGTACGTTAAGCGCAACAACTGTTAGCGGCGAAAGCTTGTGTTTGGTTTCTTGCTTCGCGTTGTCCCAGTGCCTGCAACTGGTTCAAGTTGTAGATCTCCGGTAACAACTGCGCGCACACACGCACAGTACAAAGATGCCAGCCGGCGCGCCACTGGGAGGTTGTGTGTTCGCACGAGAGGGCAGGGGTCGCTGGGGCGGATGCGACAGTCGGCAGGCCTGCTCATCGTCACCTCCTACCCCCTCCACCCCCCACCCCAGGCCCTGACCCGACAGTGTGGGAACAGCAGGAGTGCTGGAACCAACCACAGGACAAGGAGGCAGATACACAAGTGCGACTCTCACAGTGGAAAACTGAAACCTTGTTTCGCGCGACACGTGACGCTATCTGTTAGGCGGGCCCGTAACTACCAGCACAAAAAATTTCCTGATAATAGGTTTAAGTACAATGCTTTAAGTAAGTAATGTTAATTAACTGCGCGAAGAATATTTAATGTTGTTTCGTAATTAAAAAGGTCATGGATATACAAAATATGTAACTACCAAAATGGAGTGAATTAATTTTCACTGGTTTGTTTGCCTGATAATAACTTAAGCATTACTTCCCCCACAATCAATGTAGCAATATATTATGAAAGCTACTATCTAGCGGACGGGCTCAAAACTACTTCACAAACCTAGGTCTCAGTTTCGGCAATTACTTCTCCATCGCGACACCAACGACCGCACGTCTGAAATACTGGAAACTCTAAGGGCCGTTTTCACCAACGCCTCCTAAACACACCCTCAGCAAAGGACTGCTTAAGTTTAGGCGTTCCTTAAAGTCAATTCTCACGAAATAGGTTTTCACCATCGTAACATTAACTTATGTAGGGGTTGCTTAGTTAGGGACTTGCTTGCCATAGAGCGAGGGTTCGTACAGATATAAGTACTAATAGTTTTCAGGTTGGTACTTCGAACTTGTTGTCACGTGACATACATAAGCCAATCAAATATTTTTACTAAACAGTAAACAAATATCTGAATGTTTATTAATTTCGCAGTAATTGGATGTTACGATGTTAGTGTATTTTCACGGAAAGTAGTAGCTATATGGTCGTTGCAAAGTAGTGTGAAAAAGTTTGAAACAAAGAGAATGAAAACGCAAAACTTTTCTTCTGATGAGAAAATGAAGGTGTTGAGCCTAGTTGAGAGGCATAAAAATATAATAGAAAATAAGAGGACGGATGCTGTTTCGAGCAAAGAAAAGGACGCAGCATGGGAGAATTTATTCGCTATTGTAATTTTGTCTAAGTTTAAACTAAGTTTTAATAGCAGATGAAAATAAAAAAAAATATCAGTTTATTTCCTTTAGGACATACAAAATTCCTTGTAATAAATGTTCTTTTAAGACTTTTCAAAAGAAAAACCTTTAATTACTTCCTTATTAAATGAGTTCTTAAATAAAAGTGGAGTATGCGAACATTCTCGAATGTATTTATAATAAAGGATTTCACATTAAGTTCACCTTAAAAATGTTCCACAACTTCAGCAATAACATTTATATCAAAAATAAAATGTACATCTTCGGCTAGTTCGTATTCCTCCACGGCATCCATTTTATTTTTCTTGTTTTGTGTCAGTAAGTGCCGCTTAAATAGTTAGGGGCCCGATTTCCACCACTTAAACTAAGGGATGCTTAAGATTACTTAAGAGTTCCTTAACTGTTGGTGAAACGATTCAATGTGCTAGGCAGCCCTTACACATGCCTTAAGCAGCCCTTAAAAGTTAGGGGACATTGGTGAAACCGGCCATAAGTAGTTTTCACTCGCCCGCACACAGTCGCCGACCACGCTGCCATCTATGAATCTACAAATGAACTAACATGATACAAAGTTCTGCGTGAAGGTATCATGTATATGAAAAATAAATCTATCGTCAACTATTTTTTAATCTGGAACGGAGGCCCTAGATAACTATCAGTCTCGCATGGAAGAGTACTGATAATAATAAAATCCTCAAGACTTGTTTATTGCCGAGAAGCTCGGTACAATTCCAAAATGCTGATAGGTTTTATAAAAATAATTTTCTTTACATAACGGACTATATTATACCTGTTAGTTTCATTTTTTTCAGTTATGATGGAAGTCATCTGGTGGTAACACATTAGGATTTAAAAAACCACATTTAATGAACAATGATATTTAAAATAATTTTATTTTTTAACCATTATTTATTATTTAATTCATAAAATTTAATTCCGTCAAAAAAATTTCAATTATTATTTAAAATTAAGTATTAACGCTCTGTATTAATTCCCAAACTAACTAGCTAGCCACAGTAGCGCTATCTATCGTGTGTGTTTGAAACACTACTCGGGCACACAGCGGGCTGTTCGAGTCGCCACCCTCTGGAAACACTCCGAGTGGCTCGTACGATGCACTTCTTGACTTCAATTCGACGAACGTCTTGTGTTTCGTACCGGCGCTGGCGGGGTCATGGCAGAATCTTGCGGCGACACGAGACTGCGATACTCTGAAACGCCCACCGCGGCCGAACTGTACACTCGAGGCTAATAATAACCACTCCATCGTGAAGCCGCTTTGATGGCGACGCTCCCCCCCCCCCCCCCCCCCCTCCTTCCACAAGGCCTCGCTATGACGTCACCGCGCGGTTAGCGTTCAGTCGCCGGCGAGACAGCAGCGACAGTACTAGTACTCGGTCGATTTCGTAGGGACTGGAAAAATTCGTGGTTTCGATGACCCCTAGGATAGATTCCACGATCCTCTATGTACGCGGGAAAATTACACCAGCTCATTGGCTACTGACTCGTGACACCTGCTGAACTGGGATGTTTGTGATTAGATACTTCTTCCGTTGAGGGTCATTCATTGACTCACAGTCCTTCAGGCAAACTGTGTTCCAATCACTGAAGCGGCGATATGTTACACGCACTTGGATTCTAGCCTATCGCGAAATGAAACCGCGAATTTTTTCCGGTCTCTATCGATTTGCTACCAAATACTTTTATTCTTTACGTTAGAGTGTAACCTATGATATGTCAAAAAAAATCAATATTTTGTGCACAATTTTTTTTTATTCAAGCAGTAAACCATAAAGAGAATAAATCGAAGAAGCAACGAGTGCCATCCATTTCTAACCTATCACGTAGACTTCGCGATGCAGAGAGATGTCGGCTCTACTGACAAAGACAGGAAGAAGACCAGAACAATGCAAGGAACCGGTCCAGGCAACACACGAACTCAACTGTTGCTTACGGTGTTCGTGTGTACTGTCATCATTGTTTATTCTCATCGCTGGGTTCACCTGTGCGTCTCTGTATAGCCGTCGTTTTTTCAAATTTTTATCTGTTAAGTTTCATCGTTGAGTTATTCTGTTATTTGTAAATGGAACAGAAATATTCACGTAAACTTAAATATTTGTTAATTTGTACATTAACATAAAATAACTGTATAACTACGAAATAGTGTTGCCATTTATGCTTCGTGTTGCCCCAGTACCTCCAATATTTAGTTATTTGCAAACAGTTGATTAAATAGCTTGCCATTATTAGCTTCCTATGTTAAGCACGGTAAAAAAAAAACAAAGCCAAAAGTAATATAAAATAGTTAACTTTTCTGTGGCTTTAAAACAAAATAAATAAATAAAATGTTTATACAATAATTTTATGCTTGAACGCACACAGATATTTTAACTAAACACACTCTTTTAATATCTAACATTTAATTCAAAATGACTTTACCATCGACTGTGCGAGCTCTTCCTTTTTTTTTTTTTTTACTAGTTCATATTTCTATAATTATTTTTGTACAGCGGGACTACAAGTTTGTTTGCAGGAAATCAACTAAAAAATTGCCAGTCTAGTTATACAAATTATATTTCACTGTTATGAAATTACATAATTCATGCTGAACGAACAACATAAGAACACATAAATTTGTTCGTTTCCGAGGTTAGATGTTACTGCACGTGTTAATGACACACGAAACTACAGTAAACTCGTGGAATAACATCATGTCAGTGTTAAGAAGACTGCAAGTATCCGCTCTACCACTCTGGTTCTGGGGTAGAGCGCCTGCCTTGTGACTTGTAGGACCCGGGTTCGCGCCCCGGCTCCTCCAAGGCGGATTGCCCAGATGAAATGGTGGCATTTTCTCTGGTAGGAATACAATCCCTTGCAACAAGTCAGGCTACCAAAGAAACGGTGGGTGGAACAGAAAAAAACCTTCCAGGTGGCTTCCAAATGGGGAGCCCGTTTCTTTTCTTGGGCTCCCCATGCGGTGGCCATTCCGGGGGTTTCTCCGGGGGAACGGAGTTTTGCAAAAATATTTTTTGTTGTTTTGTAGCGTTTTTAGTTTTTAGTAACTGTAGCATTATCATTCTACCATGTTATAAATAAGGCTCTAACCAATATATTGCTTTGTACACAAAATATTTGAATTAAGTGTGCATCAGTCAGTGTGTGTTTGTATACCGATGTTGTGTATTCAACCATTTATCGGTATATATTTTTTTGAAGTATTATTAACGGTTAAATTTTAGTCAAAAACTTTTGTTGTGTATGTTTTAGAAGTTTTAATATTTATAGGTACATTAATTTTATTCCTAAAAATATTATTTCTGAAAAACCACATAGTTTTCAATCAGGAATTTCGTCTTTAACACAAGTTTTTTTTTTAAATATATGCGTGTGTACCAGTATAGATCCAGATGTAAATAAAATCATCTATTTATTTCAACACGAGCAAAGCCTTTGATACTTATCAACATAGGCAATCTTATGATTAAAAATTATCAATTTTAGGCTTCGTCAAGTAATGAGTGGTATATATGTTTTAACTATCTTACAAATAGACGCTTTGCAGTCAAATTTGCAAATGCAATTGCATGGTATTTGGTGTTCCGCAAAGTAGTAGTTATCTCAACTCCTCTGTATTCCAACTGTAATCAGAAGGTGCTGATGAAAAAAAAAATGTATAATTGGGAAAAATGTTTGTGAAACTATTCAGCAAGATATTTCAGCTGTCCGGATCTGGTTTGCAAGTTAATAAACGTCTATGAATTACGATAGCATTTATTGTATAACCTTTAGTCAAAATACTAATTTAATTAATCAGAATTATCACATAGTAAGAAATGACATTAAACGTGGTGTCCTCTTTTAAGACCTTCCAGTTATATTGAATGCCAAGTTTTTTTTTTCACCAACATCTACATAATACTATTAGCAACACATGAAGATCTTTAGGTCTTAATAAATTTAAAACTTTCTCTGCATCAAATGATTTTAATTAGAAAAGAATTGAAACTATGCAGAAAAAGGTCCTAAATTAAAATTTAAAAATTTCAAGCATTTAAATTATTTTGAATGGCCTATTTGCATTTTATATATATTAGACGTTCGATCAGTTATGCACTTTTTATTATATACATTTTATTACCAGTTTTGTTGGATCAGACGTAATTAGTGACACTTTTAAAACCATTAGAAACTATAAAATGTGTAAAAAAATTAATACTCCTTTATAATAATCTACAAATATTCTTTGGTAAAACTTTTGTAATCTACATATTTATTTTGTAACCAATTGGTTTATATATCGTGTTTTGTCGCATTGATGTGTATCAGTGTATGTCTTGTGTTAATATGTTTTTGTTGTTATTTTATGTCATAATTCGTTTATAGGTGCTGTAAGGCACAAAAAACTTCATTAAATTTGATCTGACGCATACTAATTTATTTTCTAATATAAAAAATACTTAAATTTGTTTGTTTTTGAAAGACTGCAAGCCTGCGATATACGAGCCAGCCTATGTATCCCCTAGAGCGCCTGTGCTGCTTGCCCTGTGCCAACAAACTATACTAGACTGTCTTCTCGTCCGCGATATGGATATGATTTGTTATTGCAACTATCACCGCCAGAAGCGCTACCTACCGAGTAATCTATACACTACTTCGAGGGCAATGCTGCTGTACTCATTCCACGGAGGGTGTAATAAAATATGGCAGAATTCCGTTTCGTTTTTTAGACGTATGACATTTTACCGTTATGGTACTTTTCCGCCTTTTTCGAAGAGGCCAGGCGGAATACTCACATTATGGTAGCCTTGCGATATGGCAGTCTTCCGTCGCCCCCTTTGAGGGTATAAGTATACACATTCTACCAGGGGCGCAACAACTAAATTTCCAAAAGGGGGGGGGGGGGGCAATATACCTATTTATAAAGAATCATCGATCCCCCCTATTGAAGCGGGGGTCCGGGGTCCTCCCCGGGAAAATTTGTATTATAGGTGGAAAATGGTGCTATTTAAGCAGTTTTATTACCTAAAAATTGATTACACAGCACTTTCTTTGCCCCCGTTTGCCCCCACTTCAAGGTTTCAGAAGGGGGGGGGGGAAATACCCTTACCCCCCTGTTGTTGCGCCCCTGCATTCTACACCCGCTTGGGAGATATAGGAGGCGTGGTTGGGCGGGAATTATGAATTAGAATCTTTTGTTTCGTATGTAGCATTATATGACTTAAGTAGGTTAATCACAAAAAAAAATGTGGGTTGCGACGTGTACTGTTATTGGTTATGATTTTCAAGGTAAAATAATTTTATTACAAATACAAACGAAAAACCAGCGAAAATAACTGACAGTGACGAGCTGTTATAATTTATTCGTTTGGTGGAAACACTCTCTACGTATGTACCATTGTGCGCGCGAACAAAGCCTCAGCCACAGCGCTGCCCGCTGAAGATGAAGCGCTGCGCTATCTCGCGGGTGTTGGTGGAACCATCAGCACCACCGCTCGACCCGTGGCGCGACGCGGCGGCAAAACTGCCAACTACGAGGCGCGCGAAGCGGGAACCAGGATAAATAGAGACGCCGGCTTGGTACCGGGGGAGGGAGAGAGAAAGGGAGAGAGAGAGAACAGCCAAGGGTGAGAAAGTAAAAAAGGACGGGACGTAGCAAGAGGAGAGCGGGGTGCCATGAGTTATGCCACATCATGATGGGAGCAAGTGGAAGGGAGTACAAGACAAGAAGCGCACCGGGAAATGGGGCGATAAATCAGGGGAATAAAAAGAGTGTCCCCGGCTCCACCTGACAACATCCATTCGCATTTCCCGCATTATTCGTAGGCCGCGGCGGATAACCACCGGGCCGAACCTGAGCTGGCCTGGAGTACACACCCAGGCGTGCACTTACGACCTTGCATGCTTCACTTGCCCTTGTGACGTATTTGACGTATCCGGGCGAGTTCAATGTCCGGCATCTTAAAACATTATTAACCAACGTCACAAGTTTTTTTTTCTTTCCAACAACTAAAATTAAAAAGTAAAAAACTATGTTTAACTGAAATGAGTAAATTTTTAATATTTCATGAGAGTCACGCGAATTTATGGCAATTTACTTAATGATTCTGCCTTTGTTTCGTAGTTACAATCGGTATGTGTGTTAATGTATTTGTCGAATCTTTCTTACAAACATGTTTAAATATTTATATTTGTATTCTATTAACTAATAACAGTCATATACAAAATAAATAATGTAAATTATTTTATAAATCTTTAAATTACTTAAAAAATTATATCAAATATACATTAAAAAAACTATTTTTTTCCAAAATGGCGATGTTTCTTTAACTCGAAGTATGCGAGGAGTACACAGATTAATTTACTTGCATACTTGCGTGCAGCCCTGTGATGTCACTTCCGGGGACAAGTACGCATGAGTATATACTTGAGGCGAATTCGGACACGGCATAAAAAGTACTTGTCCGGAAATGGCTGTCGGAATTGCAAGTGATTTTTAGGCCGCATTATACCGCGGGACTTTTAAGTAAAGTTTTTAATATATATATTTTTTTATATATTGACCAATATTTACGTAACTTGAAACAGGCTGCCAAGAACGATGTACACGAACAGCGATTTAATGTTACCATGTTGTTTTTCGCGTGTAAATAAGTCTGCTCCTAGCAAGTCGTGGGGACTGTCACAGCCTTCTGTCCTCTCGTGTATAGGAATGAACTCTTCAGTAAAGCCCCTTAATTAATAATTATGACTGTAAAATGAGAAAACCAACTCGGCGTGTGACAACAGGCTTTGAAATAAGAAATCATTATATCTAATGATTAGAGACCTGCAAAATTCGCGGATTCATTCGGCGATAGGCTAGAATTCAAACACATATACGTCCTAGATAATTTTGCTATTGGCTTACTGTTCAACAGGACGAATCTCAACCAATTATAAACCCTCAACCAAAGAAGGATCGAATCACAGACAAACCAGCTGAGACGACTCACAAGTCAACAACCAATGAACTTGCGTTATTTTCCCGAGTGTACAGGAGAATATGCAGTCTATCCTGAAGGCCATCGAAACCGCGAATTTTTCCGGTCCTTACTAATGAGTTGTTTATTTGAAAAGCTGTCAAAGGCCACTTAAATTTGAGCCGTTGTTGACTGGAATAGTTATTGGAAGTAATTCGAAATATATATATACATATTTTTCTTCTTCTCCAGATGAGCTGCAACACATTGTACCTCGGCACACGGCGGTAAACGTTCCCACGACACTCTTAGACCCGCTTCCTCACGCCTCGAGGCCGACACCTTGGGGCTAACGCGAGTTTGATTCTCGTGGGAAAGTCGACCTTATCTCACTTCCTCCCGTGCCTTTCGCTCGACTCCGGCGGACGAGGATCTGTAGCTACGTCCACGCTTATGCGCTTTTATCTTCCTCTTTCCTTTCCACTTGCAATTCCTCTTTCTTTTCAACTTTCCTCCAACTGCGTGTGTCTAACGCAAGCTATACCTGTCCACATTGGTGCGTCAGTTTCGTTCAACACTCACGATAGAAGTTCACTTGTTGTGATAAGTGCAGGTTATTAGGTAATGAATAGTGATAAAAAGAAGAAGAACCACAGGCAATGCTCAATATGCCCTTTTCAGAAATTTCTCAAGAATGTCAGAAGCCAACGAAAAATTGAACCCATGGTGATTCGTACCTCTCATCAGCCACAGAACCCGTCTTTTTCTTACTAACTTTTTGTGTTCTCACGAAAAGTATGAGCACAAGCTTTTTATTTTACTTTTTAAGCCCTGAACATCAAGATTATACTTCTTTCCCAAGTAACTTAACGCGTCGTTTCGAACGGTTTTGCTTGTATGCAAATTTGAGGAAATAGCCGACAAAGAAGGACACTTTTTATAGTCTTCTATAAAATTTAAAGTCTCCTCAACCGCGGACGGCATGGCTTAGAACAGTCATAACTCAGAAGTAATAACTTAGAACAGTCATAACTAAGAAGTAATAACTCAGAAGTCATAGCTTAGAACAGTCATAACTCAGAAGTCATAACTTAGAAGTCATAACTGAGAAGTCATAAATTAGAACAGTCATAACTCAGAAGTCATAGCTTAGAAGTCATAGCTTAGAACAGTCATAACTCAGAAGTCATAACTTTGAACAGTCATAACTGAGAAGTCATAAATTAGAAGTCATAGCTTAGAAGTCATAACTCAGAAGTCATAACTTAGAACAGTCATAACTGAGACGTCATAAATTAGAACAGCCATAACTCAGAAGTCATAGCTTAGAACAATCAAAACTTTGGGTCTCGGAAAAACCCACATAATTTAGAACTGTTACACGTTAGATCGATCATAACTTAGAAATACATGACTTAGACTCACACAACTTAGAAACATCATGACGTGGAAACACGCGAGGCCCTCTAAAGAGCGGTCCAGGAGAGAGAGCGTGAAGGTGACAAGGGGGGGGGGGGAGAGGGGAGGAGGGCGTGCTATCTGCGACCCTCTCCTGAGGGAAGATACCGGGAACAAGGAACGCCACTCCAGCTCGCGCCGGGAGTCTGGGCCTGGACCAACCCCCTCCAACCCCTCACCCTTCACCCTTCTGCTCGGGCCCCAGGGGTGGCCAACAGCTGGACTAGCGGTGATCACGTGAGCTGCGGGAACTCCATCCGCCCGTCGGGCAGAACACTAACAAGCCTTAACTACAGACGGACTTACCAATGTCATTATAATCTAGAAAATTTCCAAAAAAAACATAACTTTTACTAAAAAAAAATTTCAATTTTGTTTATTTGTTTGAACTTGCATTTGAACACGTATTAAAGTATGTTTTTTTTTTTTTTTTAAAGAAAAACTCACCGAGACCCAAAAGCGTAATTAACGTACGTACAGTAACTTGAAAATATATTTAAATAAATATTAGGGCATTAACAACATAGTTTCGTGAAACATAAGTGCTTGCGGAGTACAGGATAGTTGGACAAAGAAACAATTGTACGATGAATTTCCTTCAAAAATGTTAACCTTGTGGTCAGTCCGCAGCATCCGAGTGGGGAAATGTGTGACGACGTTACGTGCGGATCATTGTGAACCGCTCGGCCTGCTGACGTACGGACGGATGACGGATGACGGATGACGCTAAGACGCTACGGTCGCCCGGGCAAAATCCGATACTTGCTTCCCTCTTCTCTCCTGTCGTTCATACAAACGCTGGCATTTTTTATTATTGACGTGATAACGTCTTATAAATCGATGAACGCCGGCTGCACGCACGAAAAAGCATGACTCATTGTCACGTTCCGCCCGAGCCGATCCGTGCGAGAACCGGCCAACCACCGCGCGAGAAAATCTTCTATAATATCAAAGAGGTTAAGGCGGGCTTTTTTTAAACTAATTGTTCGTTATTATATTCAAACAAAATTATTTAAATTAAATTTGCAAAAAAAAAACTGTAAATATAATTTGAAAATTAAAAAAAAGTACGCAATTTTTCATCAATGTTTTCTTATGACGTTATCACGTAAAATTATCGTCCGTAAACCGACTTTACGGACAACCCCCTTCCCTTTTTTTTTTTTCTCGGCGGAGTGAAGTCACGGAAAATTTCGGGAGTAAAAGATTGTCGGTAAGCGACGACGCGTGTTATCGTGACTATAAACTCAGGACTATAAAGGCCGTGTTCTCACAACTGTGTGAAGGGCAGACCGGGCCGTGAAGACGACGGCAGGAAACGGAAATGGGGAGACAAGCAGATGAAACGTGGGAGCGGGCGCACGTGCGTGAAAGAAGTAGGGTGGGAAGAGGAGAGAAGAGAAGAGGAGACAGCTGTTCCGGTAATGCAGTCATGAGGTAGAAGAGGGAGGAGGGGGTGGAGGACAGGACAACAGGACAATGCCGCCCCGGGACACAACAGAAGGGTAGTATTCACAGCGATTTGCGACGCCCGCAGCGCGCGGGCTAACGAGTACACAGCACAGTTTGAAACAAGTCGGGGGAGCAGGGAAGCCAACAAGGAAACGCAATTGCCGGGAGGAAAGACCCCGGTGGGGGGGGGGGGGGATAAACAATTCCCCCCTCGGTGGGTTTTCCAAGGGTATACTCTTGTTTCCATCCCCCTTTTCATTAGCCTCCAGCAACCTCAATTTCGACAACCGTTAATTTCAAATTCACCCGTGCATTCGACCTTCCCGGTCGAACACTGATGCAGCAACGTCCATGTTTTCAAGGCGGCGGTATCCTAAATTACGTTGCTTTTAATAGTTTTTTTGCACGTGAATTTAAATAAATTCATAATATAACTATATATTGTTTATAAGAGAGATTTTTTTTCCTACTAAACAAGTCCCGATCTAATATTTTTATGCCAGCCCTAGAATGTATTGGAAGCACGGCATTGTGTGGTATAACGTTTTAAATTAACTTTTCGTATGTAGCCTTTGTCTCAGAACATTAAAACGTGTCCGATGCAGTGTTGCCGGATCCCCGAACTTGGATCCCCGTGCGAGCGGCGTGACATTTCCTTAACGTGAAGATCCGTTTCCGAGAACTTGCAACTACTCATCCCGAGCAACTTGAAAGCACGGCCAATCAGTTCGAGGGAAGCATGTAAGTAGTTTTCTCCGAACACCCTGGACGATCGGACACGCCGCGGAAGCGCACACGTGGCAACGCCGCTCCGTCGCTGGACTGCCAGCGGGGACAACACACAACACACACGAGTGACGGGCTCAAGTCGCCAATTGACCCGCGAGGGAGACAAAGGGCGCATTCCGGTGGCTGTCGGCCCGAACACGCGCCGCATCTGCCTCGCCACGGGCACAAGGGATGTCCAGACAGCACAGCCGATCTCGTCTGGACCACCGAACCTCGGTGAACTTCCAAACATCATACTTAGAGACCGGAAAAATTCGCGGTTTCATTTCGCGATAGGCTAGAATCCAAGTGCATGTAACTTATTGCCGCTTCAGTAATTGGAACACAGTTTGCCTGAAGGACTGTGAGCCAATGAATGACCCTCAACGGAAGAAGTATCTAATCACAAACATCCCAGTTTAGCAGGTGTCACGAGTCAGTAGCCAATGAGCTGGTGTAATTTTCCCGCGTACACAGAGGATCGTGGAATCTATCCTAGGGGTCATCGAAACCACGAATTTTTCCAGTCCCTAATCATACTGAACACACGTAACCCGCTATAGGTCAAGAAACCCTGCACTGAGATGGGAACCGACTGTGACGATTGAGCATCTACAGAACCAGCAACATTGAAAGGGGAAACAAATCACTTGAGAAGAATTAGTTCGGTTCCTAACCTTACGTATTAAAACAACCCTTAGAAAAGGTTCTTAAAAAAAAGTTTAGAAGAAGTAGCTTGGCTTCTGGGTTGTAGCCGCGTTCTTGGCGAATAATCCACCAACGTTTCTGTCGATATTGCAGTCGCCATCATCAGGGAGCAGTTACCCACTTGTCCTCAGTAGGTAACTGCTCCCTGATGATGGCGACTGCAATATCGACAGAAACGTTGGTGGATTATTCGCCAAGAACGCGGCTACAACCCAGGAGCCAAGCTACTTCAGACAATGGCCGTCAAAGCCTGCGAACGCATTATTAAGTCTAGAAGAAACCACGCAATGTAAATCTGGTTACTTTCTTTTATCAGGCAGTAGCCCACCAACAGGATCCGTTACATTATGCCAGCAGTTACAATTGTTATGTAAAAAAAATTGGTTGTCTGTAAAGTCGGTTTACGGACGATAGTTTAACGTGACAACGTCATTACAAATCATTGATGAAATGACTGCATACTTTTACGAATAAAATTTAATCATTTTTATTGAATTATCACTATTTTGTATGGATACAAAGGAGTGAAATGAAATCTATAATTTAACTGATAAATTACTTTTATTAGCACTCATTAATTATTACTTTAACGAAGAGATTATTTTAACTATAACTTTTATACATGTTTGCTATTTAATTTCTTCCAATCTGTGTTATTCTGTTAAGGATAGGACGATGATAGGAAAAGTAGGAAACGAATGGGAGTGTTTCAAGTTTAATGTGCCTCGAAAAATTCAAATCGATGGTTGTTCCAATCGAGTGGAAGAGAGATAGATGCGGCGCAAGTACATAGAGCGTAACGGGACACAGTGTAACGGGACACTTTTTCGTGCGTACAGCCGGCGTTCATCGATTTATTAGATGTTGTCACGTCAAGATGTTTTAACTTAACTACAAATAAAAACCAGACGTGAAAACAACTTTTTACAAACGACGAAAATAAGACTGTCCTCGACGTCCAAACTGAATCACCGGCAGTTACAAGCTGTTACACCACATCTTACAAGCTGATGTTACACTACATCTTACACGCAATAAAAAAAAAAACATTACCGTGGACATCCGTACTCTCGCTATGTGACTGGACGTCTCGGCCTGATCGGATCATGGAGGTAATAGTCACAGAGTGGGGGTGTGCGGTCTTTGGACATGCTAACAATTGAAAGTCCATTTGGTTTAACGCTAATTCCTAGCTGATTTGATGTTATCTTGTCAGTTTAACATTACTCACTATATTATAGCATTTTTAACTATTGTTTCTAAGTGCTACTTGCATTATCGTACATTACAATTACGCTTGTTTTGCTAAACAATTGCCAACTAGAGTGGATTCACCATTCATTTCAGACATCCGCTACACAGACAAATACCTCCATGGATCAGCTGTGTTGCTGGAAATTGAAGAAATTATAGAAACACGCATTACATACTGAGTAACAAACACTATTATTCACAATTCACAAGGAATGTAAACGACGCCTTGGAAATTCATCGATTAAACTGCCGTGCGACTTGTTTCGGAGAACTGTAATATTTACTGGTTGAATATGGAGAGTGGAAGAGAGAGAGAGAGAGAGAGAGAGAGAGAGAGAGAGAGAAGGAGAAAAAATGTGGAGGCGAAAGGAATGTGAATATTTATCAGCAATGAATACTCGATGCCCGCCGATGCACGTCTCACGAAGCGCCTGCCACACATGCAACCCGCAGGTCTCGGGAGTCAGGAGGGGTAGCCTGCATCCAGGCGACCTGTGTACGTGTTCCTCGTCATGCATAACAAAGTCTTGTAATCGACCTGTTACGCTATTTTATTTAGATCCATTCGATATGTTGGCTTGTGGAAAAAAAAAATATAGGAGCACCTTTAAGGACTACGCAATTGTACTTGTATGTTATGGAGTAGTTTCAACTGTCTCAAACTCAAAAATGAATGTCCCTCAACAGATTTCGGTTTTAATTTTAATCTTGATTAGTGAACTTTCCATAAATATAAACTTAAAAGGCACGAAAAAATAATGTTGGACTACTGTTGCCGAGGTACCACACTTTAAAGAATTGCTCTATACATCCTGAAAAAAATAGAACTATTGTAATTAAATATTTGTACTATATACCTACATTTAATTTCAGTACAAGACAACAAAGACCACCTAAACGTGACACGGAGAAAGAAAAATTTCCTGCACAAACAATTGTTTCCTCGGTACTTTACGTCCAGTCGCGACGATACTGGAGAGTGGCCCTATCAGGGGGGGGGGGGGGGTTATGAAACAGTCATCCCCCCCCCCCCTAGTAGTTTAGCAGGTCTGGAGCCTTCCGCCAGAAAATTAAGAAAAAAAAACTCTTTAAAACATCGTTGTTAAGCCACCCTGGAAAATTTTGACTATGGTTTTGCTGATTTTTCTTCTGAAATTCGAAATAATTTGTATATTAATAATATATTAGTATATTTAATTATATATTATTTATTTTATATTAATCTATAATTGAAAATAACAAATTTAATAAAAAACAGAGCAGTGCTCGAACCACCGACCCAAGCCTGAGTCACCACGGCCCTTGAGGACTCAGGGGAAGAGTGACTCATGTCTCCTCTAGCGCAGATCAATCACGGGAGTTGATTGGTTGATGGTGATTGGGCGGGGATACCCATTAGTCATTACATCACATTCTCGAAGCTGGGACTGCCGGAACTACAGGAAGCAAGCACATGCTGCACGGGGCACGACCGCAGCGCTGCAGGAAGGGCTTATCTCCAAGTGCAGGTCAGTGCATGTTCCTTGCGCTCTGTGGCCAGAAGGCGGCGTCACTCGCTGCTAACCGTCACTATCGAGATGTGGTCAAACAAGACGTCAAATATACAAATGTTACTAGAACATATTTTTTTCTGGAGTTTAAAACATTGTAATACTCTTTCTGTAATTACTTTAATCTTATATTTATTTTAAGCGCACCTACATTAATTATACTTTATCTTGTGAAAAATTTCACTGAAAGTAATAATACTCTTAGTGATAAAAAAGTATTAAAACTTTATTCACTAAAATTATTTACACTTTAATTATTACAAAGGCAATTAGCATTTATCTCTGCGTACAAGAGAATTAATAATGAACAAAATATAAAACATAATGCTAAATAACTGTAACCTGAATTAAAAAATAAAACCTTGGAAATCTTTGCAAATAATATTAATTTCCACTCATAAACTAAATGGCTTTTTTTTCTTTATTTGACTTGTTTTGTGTTCCAAACAATCTCAGCCTTTACAGATCTAACAATAAGCAATCGTCAATGCGTAGAAAAGTGCTCAAGAATAAATGTAATGATGTTATTATTTCTTTAATAACGTATATTTTATCATAAAAATTTGGGTGTCAAAGGATCTACAATTCTTCTGTGTTGCCAAGTTGTATCACCTTAATTGTTATTTCCTTGAAATAGCGCTTCGAAAATACCAATTTATGGATCATTTTGTTTAGAGAAGTTTGAAGTGAACGCTAGTTTTAAGTGGTGACAGTGAACAATCTTTCTGGTCGAAACCCAGGGGGTAGGAAGGAGATCCTTGTTCATTTAAATCGCTAACCATTTCGTAGCTTAAAAATAATAAAACGTTTCAACTATTGTGCTGAATATTTGGGTTCAATATTTTTGTGCTGTCATCATTTGTGGTTTTTTTTAGTTCTGTTTTTATTTGTTTCTTTGTTTTTTTTGTTTCTTTGTTTTTTTTTTGTTTGTTGACCATATTCCTGTTATGGAATATTATGCGGTGTTTATATCCTGTTGACAACAGCAATTTTTTTGTTTAATTTGTGTTTTTGTCTTTTGTGTTTTTTGTAGTTTTCTTCTACAGACATACATGTGCTTTAGCAATGGCGTATGTCCAAAAGCTTACATCAAGTCATGCATTCCCATTGCACAAATCTTTCAAAGATAATATAATAAACTAAGCCAAGTCCCAGACCCGCTAGCGAATGAACAACTCTACAAGACACGTGTTCATGAGATCGCAATTATTATGCTCGAGATGTCGCACTTTTCCTAACACCTGCAACACGAGTGCATCGTCTCGTAACTTCCACTTCAAACAAACACAGTGGGAAAAACAGAAAAAAAAAAATCCCACTTCCCCTAAATATATTAATAATTGTTTTCCATAATAAAATATCCACAAAAATTGTAATTTCTTGAAGTAGCTTGACTTCTGGGTTGTAGCCGTGTCCTTGGCGAATAATTCACCGACGTTTCGGTCGACATTGCAGTCGCCATCATCAGGGAGCAGTTACCTACTCACGTCGGTGGATTATTCGCCAAGGACATGGCTACAACCCAGAAGCCAAGCTACTTCAGACAATGGCCGTGAAAGCCTGCGAACATTATTGTAATTTTCTTCTTAATTCAATAATAAAGAAAAAAAACTATCTGTCAGCGAATTAAATTGAAAATATAGAATATACAGACAAAATGGTTGTTGGGTTTTACATCCGCACTAGTGTTGTTATAATCATGAAGCCGGTTTGTTTGAAAATAAAGCACGCCGAATCGACGAGGCCGATAAGAATGGAAATGTGCTGGTGTGTAGTGTTTGGCACTGACTAACATTCGGGGCAGCTTAATGAAATCCTGGAAGCCAAGTAGCACGGGTGAAGTTATTGTTCTAAGTCACGCAACAGCCTTGATCGCGCAGCAACGAAAATCAGAATCCGAACCATCGTCGACATACACAGCGTTCTCTCTCTCTCTCTCTCTCTCTCTCTGACTTCCTGCAAAGATTTGCAGAGAATAAGTTTTGTTTGCGACGAACAAACATTTGTTTGTATGTGGCCGAAACGAATATTAATTGATGTAACGAAAGATTCGGTTGGGCATACCAAATTTTACGTGTAGAAAAATGGATGTTGTGCCTCTAACGGAATAGAGGGTGAGCACAAAATATCAGTACATTTTCAAAAAAAATCATAAAAAAAAACTTAACTGTGTGGAGCTGACAAAACCATTCTGTCTAGTCGACCAAATCTTCCCTACAACAAAATATTTGTTTGAATCAAACCGTTTATGTTTATTTGACCGCATACACACAGTAACACTTCCTTGGAGTGTTTGATCCTCCACTGACGGATCTCCACGGCGCAGTTGTTCCTTGCGAGGATCTGGGGATCCGGATCCGAGCCAGGCGTGCCTTCAACACCCCCCCCCCCCCCCTTCCTCTACGAGCCTACAGGCACACAGCCGAGGGCGTTAGAAAACCCAATAAATCAGTACTGATATAACAAACACAATGTTTGATTGTTTGTGAGATCTAAATGCTGAAAACCCCCTGAATCGATTTCAAAACTTATCTCACTGTCATAACATAAATATTTTATTGAACTATGAATCATGGAACGGATTTGAATGAAATCTGAAACGCAGGCAGCCTGTATCCTGGACTAACACATGGGCCAAGTGTGACATCTTAAGAATTAACAAATGCTAACGCCCCTTTTGAAACTTACGGCAGGCGGAAATGCGAAATCAAATCAGTCTTCACTTATGAAACACAGAGAGACGACTGCAAAAAAATCCAATACTGTAATTTCCTAGCAGAGATAAATAATGTTAGTATTTTGGGCTGTAATAAGCTAACTTATGAGATTAATCAAGTAATATCCTTTGATAAATAAATACTAATGTACTTGATAGATTTTGTTTGAAAATGTTGATATACTTAAAACATGAAATAAAAGCAAATCAAAATAAATCTTGTTATTGATGTTTCGCTACCCTTAAAAAATTGATTCGCTTCCAAGATTCCGTTGTGTAATCCAACTACAATGAGAAAAGTTCTGATGTCTAGGTGACAAGTACTGACTCCTGTCTTTCGTAAAAAAACATGTTCATGATTTTTGGACCACAGATAGCCCATATATTTGCGTAAATGTGTAACGTGTGTACCTGCGTACACTTGCAAAGTATTGTACCCCTGACCTTTCACGGCATACCACCCGCACAACAGTGAGCTGGCCAGGCTTCCCCCGAATAGACGAGACTATTCTTCTTCCAGCTCGTCTGGGAAACCTGCAAGTATAAAAGGGCATGCGCCCAGACTATCAATAAGCAGAACAACTGGGACATCCAGCCAGCAGGCTGCTTTGCTGCTCCGACACCGCTCGCCGGCCTACACCGTCAACCACCGCGGAGTTGCTGCCGCCCGAGGACCGACAAGACATCGACTGGGTGAGACCTCTCCGAGTTGTAACCCAGGATATAGACAGTTCTTGTGGAAGCGTCGCTGGATTAGGCATAAAATCTTTCAGTAATAACATTAAATAAAAACGAAGGTCCGGCCACAAGGCCAAGAGGGCGTGGATTAGCTAACTTCAGTGAGGGCCGAGCGAGCGGAAGTATTGACACTATCACGACACTATCAGGACACTATCGCGACCAGATCGCTACACAGTTTGGACTCTAACTCTACCGCCGGTAACGAAGAATCGTAGCCACAAGAGACAGTGAACAAGATAGCGAACTTACGCGTTACTACAGAAAGAGAGCTTCACATGGTACCAGGGGAAGAGTAACGAAAACCTGCCTATAAACATTGACAGCGTTACACGACTAGTTGCGTGTATATAATTGTAACCTCTGGTATTAACTATCTGTATTTATGTTACGTCTAACATTGAGTAATATTGAGATTAGGTTTGTTCATTGTAACTTTGTAAATGGTATAGCCTTAGTAGTTGAAATTGACGGCGTTTTGATCGTTAGCAGTGACGGGCGCACGGCTCGCCACAATTAAGGGCATTGTTTTGTTTTGTTTTAATTGTTCAGGAATCGAGCACGTAGCGTTAATTCGTGCGTTTTGTGTTCTAGTGGGAACTTACCACAGCAGTTCGTCTCCACGAGAACCCGACTTGTTTAGGTGTTATGTCAGTTTGAGAATCAATGCAATTCCTTTTGGTGTTATTAAGTATGTCAATAAATTGTTATTGGATCGAATTTAACTTAGCAACTAATTTCATAACCACCCGCAAACGTCCATTTTTTCTCCTTGTTAGGGTTTTCCTTTGTCATTAGTAAAACCCGCGACAAATGAATGGTGTTTTTCATCTTGTTATCATATGGAATATCCATTGTAATTCATTTGAAAGTCACAATATCGATATGTTTAAAGTTTTAGTAAAAATTCAATTTGCGTTGATATTTATTTCTATTTTTTTTTAATGAAACAGACAAATGTGATGTTTTTCTTCTGCCACGTGAGGATACACAGACACTCGCAGCTGAGACGAGACGGGATGCGAACCGGCGACCCGCGCACAGCCGAGGGAGCCCTTGTGGAAGCAGCCTCCAAGGAACTCCTGGTGTGTATTTACTTTAGGAAACTGACCCTTGTGACGTGACCGTCGCGTCAACAGCCGTCGAGCAGTTGCAAACACGTCGAGGTCGAACTGGCGGAGAGATACACTGTCAAAACATTTTTTTAAAATTATGAACTTACGAAGACAACTGGTTCTAGGATCTTACAAATTAACCTGAATGTGAAATTGACAAGTTTCGTACGATTCTTATCAAGAACAAAGTAGAAACTCTACTTTCTCGGACGTGCACAGAACTGGGATGTCGCAATGTATATGTACTTGGATTTTACCACCAGAGAGTTACATGGAGCTGCGAAGAATCTTTCGTTTAACTGACGAGTAAGTTTACATGATTTCTCGTCTACCAGCAAACTGTGCGTCGGTGCGTTGGAATTATATATATAAAAAAATTCAAAAATCCAATGATTATGAAAGGTTTTCGGTCACTTCAGTGGCCATCATCAATCATGGCGAGTCTTCTTCTAAATATACGTGAATTAGGAAGCTGTCAGTCTGATGATGGCAGATGCAATGTCGACCGAAACGACTATGAAACCTCAGGCAAAGACCGCGACGCCTGCTATCCGTACATAGTTTTGAAGGTGACTAATCTGTACAAATTAATGTGTGTCGGTTCAGTTTTTTTTTACTGATTTACCTCTCATACACCAGTAGACCCGTGAAACAGTCTCCCTCGCTGCATGGCTTAGTTTACTACCCAAGTGGAAAACATTTACGTGTCCCGAAGATAGCCATGTGATATGGTCAGAGTCTGCGAGAGAGAGGGTAAAGAAAAATAGGAAGGGGGGGGGGGGAAATTTAATGTTAATTTTTTTTAATGCTTGGGTTTGCTTATAGGACGACAATTACAAGCTATTGCATGTAACAGAATTAAAGGGAAGCCTTAGAAGTAATGGGACATGCACATATGAGCGTTTACAGTTATGGCCATGGTGACATTAAGTCATTAGATTTGTCAAACTGTCGTGTTTGAAAAGTTGAACTTCAAGGGTGCGCCTAATATTTCAGGTCATAATTTTATGTTTACGTTAACCACAAATTTTATTTTGCTTTTCTGCCGAAATCCTCACAAATTTAAGAATTTTGAAAAAACAGGTAAAATTAACTCAAATTTTAGGTAAAAAAATTTCAAACGATTTCTTGCAGTAGCCAGTAGCATTGCCGTTGCACCTAAAAAGTTTCAGTCCTGTTTACCAGTTGGCTCTCCATTATTTGTACGCCCAAAAAAAAAAAATTATATATTGAACTTAGGCAGCTAATTATACAAAATGTATCCGATGTACATATATTTGAGTTCGTGAAAGTTAAACCACAGACAAAGTGTAGATATTCGCCGGTGTTTAACTGAAATATAAAACAACGATCTGAAATGGGGAAGCAATGGGTTTCCATCGGTGGGCCCGTCTGCGGGAGCTGATAACAAACACGGGGGACAGCAAACCAACTTACCTACTGAGCACCTGGTCGTTGTTCTAGCCCCCGCACTGGAACACAGGTCGAGACAACACAACGACACAACGCAACATGCTCCATGCAAGCCGGTGCGCGGGAAGCCTTCTTTTCACAGACGAGAGAGTCAAACGTCCGATCGTGCATTATCGGTTTATTTTTTGTTCATTGTAACTCATGATAACTAATGGTCAATTAGGTTAGGTTAGCTACATCATAAATACTTTAAAACATTGTGGACGGTTGATTTTGTTAGGATAGCTGCATTAAAGATACTGTGAAATCATGTAAAAGGTTTCCTAGCGCTGGATAGCTACATATTAAAAAGTTATTTGCTAAGCAACCATAAAATGATTTTACAGTATTTTTAATGTAGCTATACTTACCTAATATAACCAACCATCCACAATGTTTTAAAGTATTTATAATGTAGCTAACCTATCCTAATCGACCGCAAAATTTAATGCCACACCGGTTTATACAATGAGATAGAACGGGAAAAAAAGCGAGCATGAACTTCGGGTAACTTCGGGTGTGGCTCTCTCGTCTGTGAAATGAAGGCTTCCCCCGGTGCGGTGTCTGCGCGTGAAGTGCCATGCGGAGCCAGACGCTGGCGCATGCGGGGCTAGAACGTCTGGACACACGTGCATGCAAGGGGAAGCCCGCTATTCACCGTCAAAGAGGAAAAAAAAAGGTTGGTTGGTAAGTTAATTTTTGTTCTGGTCTGTTACATAAATAATAAGTGAAAAAAAAAATGTCCGCAGGCTTTCACGGCCATTGTCTGAAATAGCTTTGGCTTCTGGGTTGTAGCCGCGTCCTTGGCGAATAATTCACCGACGTTTCGGTCGACATTGCAGTCGCCATCGTCAGAGAGCAGTTACCTACTGAGGAAACAGTAGGTAACTCAGTAGGTAACTGCTCCTTGACGATGGCGACTGCAATGTCGACCGAAACGTCGGTGAATTATTCGCCAAGGACACGGCCACAACCCAGAAGCCAAGCTACTTCATGCAATACGTGAAATTGTTTTAAATATATATATTTTTTATTATTCCGGAAGGTTACGTTCTCGCACGCCTTAGGTGATCGTAACCAGATTGAAAATTTTGGATTTGTTGTGTCAGCTACATTTAAAATACTCTGAAAATCGCTTAAATGAATGGAATGTCAAATATGTTTATTTTAGCCCGCGAGCGATATGATAACTGGGGAATGTTCGGGGACTGATCGTGGGTCAGTGAATGCCAGACTGTCCCTCACAGGATACAGGTGCTGCTATCTGTGGTAAGCGCAAGGAGTTTCCGGCGACACTGACAGACGGAAAAGAATCATCATCGTTAAAGGTCAAGGACGGACTACACTTGACAAAAAAAAAAGAAACTGACACATCTCTCGCACACAGAGACATGCCAATGGATTCGACTAGATCCATTGACTAATTGCCTCGTTAAATAAGCACGAAATCTTACAACAAAGGGCGCTGAACCTGTCAAAAAGGATTGATTCTCATTTAATTTACTGATGTGCAACATCTTAGCTCACGGTATTCGACATACGGTGATGCTATCTGTGGCGGAAGTCGCAAAGCCGAAGGAGCCTATAGTTTTAACGGTTTAATGAATTTTTCAACAAGATGGGCAGAATTTTAATAAACTTCCTTGTGGAAAATCAGGCCGCAAATGCCGGGTTTCAGTTTTTTTTTTCCAAGTCTTTTTCGGTTTTATCGGAGCAGTTTCATTATGTAGTTAAAAATTTATATCTGCAAATGGAATTATTCGATAGTCGACGCAGTTGCTCCGGCAGCGAATTCTAGCGGCGGGCGCGGGAACTACGTGTGGTTCGCGTCCAGAAATGCAGTTTAAAACACAATGTGCGTATATATGAATCATGCTCGGCATTATTTCACAGAATTCTGTATCCGAGTTTCGTACTGTACGTGTAGTTACAACAAGACAACACATGAATCTACGTGTTACCGAGGTCTGGTGTTACACATTTCTGCCGAGTACTGAAAGACTCACACACAATTTTTTTTTTTTTTTTAGGCCATGACCATTTTCTATAGTTTAATCTTATCAATATTGTTTGGGAACGCCTAAAGTGAAGTCAATACTGACTGGCCGCTACAAATAGATTTCCCCGTGAAGTCATTAAAGTTTAGGATTTAATTCAATTTTTCGGAACGACTTCGACCTTACCAACATTTGTTATTATTCACCATGTAATGGTCCTTGTAAATAACTTAATGTCTTAACGAAGGCAACATTGGCAAATATATATAATTTATTTTGGAAGCGTATTTTTAAAAAAAAAGTACAAATATATAAATTTTCATATTAAAAAAACTTACGTCAGCAACAGGGGGTTCTGACAATTACATTATCACGCTGAAAGTGCATTACAGCCTTTGCGGTGACGTAAATACTACAACTGCACTGTCAAAATGATGACATACTGCAATCAGAGATTTGTTTTATATATATAAATTCAGAAATAAAGAAAAAAAGGGGAGGGAGAGAATTTTCAATGCGACACGATAAGTAATCTCCAGACAAGGACCTGTTGAAACCAAACGTGGCGTCTTTGGACTCCTTACTCTCGCCCTAGAGAGGAAGTAACCTAGTAATCAGTGTTACGGTCGTAGATGGGTGTGTCAGGATACGCCGTCTCGCTAGCAACAGCCTCCAGGCTCCGACACGCGACACGCGGAGGGTCACACGAGGAAGAAGGGCACAAGAGGAGGAGCACTCACTCTTGGTCTTGGCGCAGGAAGACGTCGTCCCGCCGCCGCTGAAGCCGGCCAGCTTCCTCCAGCCCTTCCTGGCCCAGAAGCCCTGCGGCTTGGCCTGGGCCGGCGGCGGCGGGGGCGGAGCGGGGGCGGCCTGGAGGCGGCGGCGCGCGTGCGCCGGGAGCGGCGAGTAGCCGCCGCTGGACGTGGTGCACACGCTGCCCCCGGACACGGGCGTCACGGAGCGGCGGCGGCCCGCCCCCGTGTAGCTGGCGGACGAGCCGCCGCTGAAGCCCGAGTCGCGGTCGCAGCCGGCCGGCGACAGCAGCTCGTCCGTGGGGCCCACGGTCAGCAGGTCCTCCTCGGCGGGGTCCTCGGGGGGCGGCGGCATGAGCATGGCCTCCACGCTCAGGTTGAGCTCCTCCAGCACGCGGCGGTGCTTGCGGTGCACCAGCCGCACCTCCTCGCGCAGCTCGCTCTGCTGCAGGGACACCACCGACCCGGGGATCTCCTCGTAGATGTTCTCCCGCGTGCCGTAGCGCGTCACGTAGCTGTGCCGCCCCGCCGCGCTCGTAGACGGGCCCGGCTCGTAGTAGGCGTACGAGTAGTCGCCCGGCGGCGGCGGGGGCGGCGGGTACACCTCCACGGCGGGGCGGAACCCGCGGTTCACGTGCTCGCCGCTACGGCGGCGGTCGCCCGGCGGCGGGTAGGCCGGCGGCGGCGGGAACTGCAGGTGGGGGCGGCGCGGCGGCGGCGTGCCGTAGCGCGCGGCGGCGGCGGCCTCCATCCTGCATGGCGCCTTCACCGCCTGCAACAGCCACCCGGCCGTGTTCGAGCCTGGCTGACGCCGCACCTTCGTGTCTCAGCTTCGAGGGGACTCGCTCGAGAGAAACGTTAATATATTTCATATACCACCTTTTTGAAAACCGGACTAAGAAGTATAAAATACTTTCTCCTAGCCCCATAAATATTTATAACCCCATGCAGATTCTAACCAAATACATCAGATTGTTCTGAAAATTATGTAAATACTTGTCAGATTGAAATTAAAAACGTGGAGGCGCATGCAATAGATAAACAACAAGGAGTTAAGTTGAGAAAACTTTTTTTTTTTCTTTCCATCACACATAGTGTTGAGATCAAACCCTTTTCGCAGTCAAGCTTCTGCGAGCGCAAAAGGGCCTACAGTGAGGAGTCAGGAAGCTACCCCCCCCCCCCCCCCCTGATCGAAGAAGACGCGCCGGAGCTGGAGGCGAGGGAGCGAAGCAGCGGAGATGTCCGGCAAGGAGGAGAGGAGGGAGGGGGGCAGTCGACGGAGGAGCTGCTCAAGGTCACCGCCGCGGGCAAGGCCACTCCTCGCGAGGTGCAGGACCGGCCGGCAGGTCTGCCAACTGTCCCCCGCGAACCACCCGGCGCCCAGCAAACACTTGCTCTCACATTTCCCTCCGTCCTAAACATGCATTGTTCACGTTCAAACCATCAATATACATGCTACCCGGACACAAACACGGTGTGCAGAGCTCCAGGAAAAACAACGCGATTTCGAAACTAATCAAGATATCCGAGTGAGGCCTGTTTACGAAAAGCATGCAAGAGTTCGCTGAGGGCCGAAAAGTACTTCTGATTTCGGATTAAGTTTTTAACTGTATTTCTAGAAGAGTTAAGATGGCTAAAACGCGTGTTTTCAGAGTAATTTTCAGGCGTAGAACAACCAGTACAGATTCTTGAAAGCACTTAAGGGACTTGCATTACACCTTTATCTTCATTTCTCCGCCATATGTCACGGTCACCGCTCATGTGCACTGGGAGAAGACTGCGCGCCAGTCCGGAGGAGACACCGCGCTAGAAGCACCATCATCCCGCCTCGCCGACACAGATACGCCCCTGACGAGACGGGGGTCTTAAGGCCCCCGCTTACCCGGGAATCCAATGCACTGTACTACCAGATGGAACCACTGTACTACCGAATGTACTACTAGATTACAACAGAACGCAAACGCTTGTAAGTTGGACTCATCAGTAAATAGTCTTGGCTCAAAGATTGATTCGACGGGCAGCAGACTGAAAAGTCACTAGTCCGAGATGACTATTTCATCATTTTTGGCAGAACGGCCTTTCACTGTGATGCTAGTCGGTCTGCCGCAGTGCCACCCACCGATCAGGCTGGAAACCAAATATCTAACAATGACACACATTTAATGAACATGGGTGACATAATTCCCCCCTCTCCTCCAACAACCCGAAATCCTAAATAATTAGAGGCCGGAAAAATTTGCGGATTCATTCGGCGATAGGGTAGAATTAAAATACATATACCTTTATAATAATTATGCTATTGGCTTACTGTTCATCTGAACGAAACACAACCAATTATAAACCCTCAGCCAAAGAAGGGTCGAATCACAGACGAACCAGCTGAGACGACTCACAAGTCGGCAGCCAATGAACTTGCGTTATTTGCCCGAGTGTACAGGAGAATGTGCCGTCTATCCTGAAGGCCATCGAAACCGCGAGTTTTTCTGGTCCCTAATAATTAGAGACCTGCAAAATTCGCGGATTCATTGACCTCTAGGATAGACTCCACAGTCCTTTAAATACTCGCGGAAATGACACCTGTTCATTGGCTACTGACGCGTGAGACGTCTCAACTAGGCTGTCCGTAATTCGGCACTTTCTTGGTTTAGTGTTTCCCATTGGCTCACAGTTCCCCGGATAAAATGTGGGCCAATCGCAGAAGCGGTACGAAGGTATAGTTGTTTTGATACTAGCCCATCACGAAATGAATCCGCGAATTTTGCATGTCTCTACATAATAATAGATACATATCACTGTCACCAACTAAAGAAAGAGCAAACAGCCGGAAATGAACTCCCGCGCGCGCCCTGGGTAATGAAGAGTCACGAAGAGAGAGCGCGACGCACACCAGGCAGTCGGCCAATCAGCGTCACGACGCAGGCTCGGTCGTGCCCCGCACAGGGGACGTGAGACAGCTGAATGCTAACGAGCACGACCGAAAAGCCTCGGCGAGCCACAGGGGGGCTTTTATGGCCCCCCTCCCTTTCATCAACCCTCCCCCCCCCCCCATGACAACAGCATCGAGCCCGTACTCCGCCTGGCGGCCCGGCGCGCGTCGAGATACTCCTCCATTCTCCCCGGCAGGCCCAGTGTGCGCAGATCCACGAGGAATACCACCATGCACATATATTACACATTATTAGTAGAGACCCGGAAAATTCGCGGGGTCAATGACCTCCAGGATAGACTCCAATATCCTCTACACACTCGGGCAAATGCCAATTGTTCATTGGCTGCTGACTTGTGAGTCGTCTCGACTGTGTGGCCTGTGATTCGACACTTCTGTGAGTGAGGGTCTCTGATTGGCCCTCAGTCCTCCAGTTTAACAGTGAACCAATGACAGAAGCAGCACTAAGGTATAATTATTTGAATTTTAGCATAACACGAAATGAACGCGTGAATTTTCCGGGTCTCTAATTATTAGAGACCTGTAAAATTCGCGGATTCATTTCGCGATAGGATAGAGTCCAAATACTTTTGACATTATTTTGCTTCAGTGATTGGGCCACAGTTTATCTGAAGGACTCTGGGCCATTGAAAAATTTTAACAGAAGAATTAGCGAATCACGATCATTCCAGTCAACAGGTGTTACGAGTCGGTAACCAATCACCAGATGTAATTTGCACGAGTGCGTAGAGGATCATGGAGTCTATCCTTTAGGGATTTGAAATCGTGAATTTTTCCGGTCTCTTAGAAATGGCATCAACCGCTGCCACGGCTGGCCAATCCCAGCACAGAGCACGCGATGCATGCGACTGCTAATCCCAGTACGACCAGGCTTCCAGGTATTCCCCCAACTCGGACCCTCCTGCAAGTACATCCAGTTCGGGTCGTTACCCCAACGCCGAAATACCACAACGCCGACCGCTAGAAAACTGCTGTGTACCACAACGCCGAAATAACAACTGAATGAATATGTGTGTGTTTCTTAAATGTACCTTAACGCCGAAATACCACAATCAAACCTAACCTAACCTAACCTAGCGTAATATAAGCTAACCTAACTTAACCTAGCCTAGCCTAACCTAACCTAGTATAACCTAACCTAGTCTAACCTAACCTAACCTTTGTGGGAGTCATGCAATGACATTTTTCGGCGTTAGTGTATTTCGGCGTTGTGGAATTTCGGCGTTGTGGTGCGTCCCCATCCAGTTCAGGCGGGTTGGAGGGAACTGGCCTGCGTTCCCACGCATATCACGTGACCCACTCACACGCGCAGGCGGGGGGGGGGGGGGGGGCACTGCGCCTCCCCTCCCAACCCCCCACCCCTTTCAGACCACCAATTAGGTTATCCATTATCACCACTGCAGCTCGTGACAACCTCGGTGAGTGTTGTGCATTCACTCTCTCTCTCTCTCTCTCTCTCTCTCTCTCTCTCTCTCTCTCTCTCTCCAACACGCTGTATCCGCTACTGGCACCGTCCTTCTTTACCAAACACAACAGCTGTTTCAATCATGCACAAAAGAAAATTATTTCTTTTTAAAGGGAAAATTAGGAATGAGAACTTTGGAAATACATTTTCTTATTGTATTAATAGCATTATCTGATAACATTTTTTTTTTAAATTAACTTAAAACGCCATCTTTGTGTCAACTATATTTTTATATAATTTAATATATTAACCTTTTTCTCTGTTTGACCATCGTACGTAATTAATGGATTTTTTTGTTATTAATTATGACCGACTGCTATAAATATCCCCTGAATTTGATATTTATTAATTTAGAAGGCATACAACTCTAAAAAAAAATACCGTGAAAAGACACTACTTTGCGGTATTTAAATTAAAATAGTAAAAAAAATAGTGCATGGAGTCCCTCCGCGCGGAAGAAGTGAAACTTCGTAATGTGGAAATGAAAATAGGAAGGGGTAGAAATTGATTTTTAGTGAAATCATATTGTATCAAATCAAACTAAAAAAAAAAAAAACAAGTAAATGAAATAATGAATATTATAAATTAAAATAGAACAGTAAAATAAAACAAGTACGTATTTCAGCAAATTTCACGACGCTCACACTGTTTACTTCGCTGCATAGCAAGAATACCACGCGCATGTGCTTGGGATCTACCGACTCACTCTCTTTCTCTCTCCTACTTTCTACTTTTGTGTATCTTTCTTTCTCTCTCCCTCTTGCGTTGGAATATTGGACGCTACTCGTTGCTAACGCTCGCGCATGCGTTCGAGTGCCACGCATTCGCTCTCGCTCTGTCTCTTTCTATTCCCCCTCCCCAGGAGCGTTGAACGTTTAACGCAACAGTGCTTTCATACCCCCTCCATGGTAGCGTTAAACGTTTAACGCAGCCTTGTTGGAAGTCGCATTAGAAGTTTCACTTCAAAAATTAAACTCACTATAATAATCAACGGTGCACAAAACAGTAACGTTGATGCTAGCAATCCGGGTGGTGTCGCCATATGCTCTAATCTGCGATTTGCTCGCGAGACAAGATGGCGGCGACAGAACAGTCCACTCAGGGTGTTTGTGTTGTATAAAACGCCGGAACGAAAATGGCCAAGTTATCGTGGTCGTGAAAGGGAAAGGAGATAAAGGGTAACCCAAGTGCGGGAAGAGGGAGGTGGCGATAATGAGAGCTAATAACAACCGCCTCTCCTCCCCTCAACTCCGCCACTTACCGGCCTCTTTCTCCGAGAGCAGCCGTGACATCGCACTTGCATCAGGCCAGCCTCCCCCCCCCCTCCCCCTGCCCCCTGTTGGTCCAGGAGAGACCACGTGACGTGAGCGAGCCGGCGCGCACTGTGGGGGGGGGGGGGGACCTTCTTTTCACAGACGAGAGAGACAAACCCCCGGTCGTGTATCTTCGGGGCTTTTTTTTTTTGTTCATTGTAATTGTGTTGATAAAAGGATACTAATGGTCGATTAGGTTAGGTTAGCTACATTATAAATACTTTAAAACATTGTGGACGGTGTACTATGATAGGTGACAGAATCAGTGTGTGTTGGGCTCCACGTAGTGGTAGCCACTTATCTGTGGTGTGCTCGTTATATAAATATACACAAATACACAGATAGTGTGTATTATCATTAAATAAAACAAAATATAGTTGTCTTTTAGATATTAAAATTTAGATAATAAATAATTATCTATGGATGTTTGTGGCTCTGCAAAATAAATAATTTTTTTAATTAATTTTCAAAATTCATACATGGGCGCCACCCTTATGCACTACTTAAATTCCTTAATGGTTTAAAGATCATGTAGTATGATACACAAGGGAAATATTAAATATTCTCACACTATAAAAACCTTCACAAGGCATGAGAATAGACAACAAACCAATCGGAATTATGAAGGACACATACACATACACTGTAAAATGACAACACATATAAACATACGATTAATATAAACATTCTTTAATCAAATAGAAGTATGCTTAGTTTCTAGTCAATCCAGTGGTATGTCGTTCATATTTGATAAAAATTACAGGAGTTAGGTTGCACACATGGTAACATGAAACAAAAGTTCATATGGTTCAAAATAATAATGTTTGTTGAAAATCTCGATTTATAATAAATTATTTGCGTGAGAAAATAATATTTATTTAAAACGTTCGTTATTAAAGTTGGTTTCTATATTCCGCGGCTGAACTCATTGAATATTTGCGGTAGAGCATCTTGAGACATCTGTGTCAGTTCACCTCTGGGTGATTGAACAAAAGTCAAGTATGGAAAACAGGATGTGTGATTGTTTTAATAAAATGTTTATCTCAATATGATCTTAGAATAGCTCAACAATGAAACGTATTATTTGAAAGTCCGTCGGCAAAAATCACGATGTATGTAGGTAGTGAGCAGTTAAATTAGCATGGCATCATGAGTCGCTGGTTACTCACGGTAAAACACACCTCAGTACACGTCAGTTATGACGTGCCCTAATTAAATAACGTATACTTTAGGCTTTAACGACGTTTCAAAACATCCTGGTTGTAGGATGACCTATCCAGCTATTCATCTTCATTGATTTTTAAGGGAATTTCAACCCGGCCTATGCAGCCATCATCGCCGTTAATTTCAGACTCCTTTCCGTTAATTCTGTAGTGACGCTTATCTTAAGTAACAACGGCGCTGATTGGCTAAATCACTAAGATTGTTGACTTAATTACACGTTCAAAATCACTCACAGACAATTAACAAAACAAATTAATACATCAAAATTCCTTAAGTTTAAAATAGGATTTTCCAACAATGGTAATTCTCTTATGTAATTATTAAATAAAAAGTTCAATTTGCCGTTTTATGTCCAATGTTCCCTAGAGGGGTCTTGTTAATTGAGCTTCGGCGTCACTTATATTACACCATAGAGAATGGTAGTTGCAGATACGTCCAAAGACGTGAACACAGAACAAAAACATAAAATGTCAATAAATAATAATAATAATTAAAAAGTGTTATTTAAATTAAACAAAACACTTTCTGTGCGTAGGACAGTCATGTTTCAGCACAACGGTTCATTTGGTTAGGATAGCTACATTAAAGATACGGAAAAAAAGCATGAACTTCGGGTTTTGGCTCTCTCGTCTGTGAAAAGAAGGCTTCCCCTGAAAGCATGTCGGATTGAAGATGGCGCACCTGCTCGGAGCCGGTAGAGCAGGTAGGCTGTGCTTCGTGCGCATGCGCAGAGGAAGGTATGCTCTGCTCCGTCCTCAGCCTCGGTAGGAGCCACGTATCGGCCGAGTTCCACAGGGAGCGGGGTAGACGCGCCGTGTGTGCCATGTTCACATACTTGATTGCAGGTGGCTCCGGCATTCCGTCATTTAAAAAAAAAAAAAAAAAATATTTTACTTGAACGCCACACCGAGTGTCGGGTCGTTGAGGTCATTGTCTGTCGGCGCGCAGTATCTCGTCGCGCCCTAATCGCCCGGTCCGGGGGAGCATGACGGGGGAAGGGGGGGGGGATCAGGGATATATATACCCCCCCCGATACAAAGTTATGAAAAGATCTGAAAAATACCAGTGAAGACAGTATGTTAGTGTATGAGATGCCTCGTCGCCTACAGTTGCTAATGAGTTCGTGTCAATAGTAATGTAAGTTTTTTTAAGAAAACACGTGTTAAAATTTTTTAGTTTTCAAAATCTAACCCCCCCCCCCCCAAAAAAAAATGAATGCATGTACTTGGCGTGATAAAAAAATTAATTTTGCATACAAATAATAGAAATAAAATAATGAAATGACTGGCGTGATATTATAAGTACGATTGGTAAACAATAAAGTCAATTTAAATTTAAAAAAAAATTAAATATATAGGCTACTCAGTATTCAATATTAATATGAACACGTTTATAAATTTAATTATTAAATTTAGCAAAAAATCGCGATAGATTTTAATTAATAATGTCGAATGTTAATTCTAATTTATTAATTGAAATTATTTATTACATAACAAATAATAATGAAATAAAAAATACACATACACTTGAAAAAAAATTATAAACACAGTTTCTACCTCTAATATTCGCAATAAATAAATGCTTTCAATCGTACGGACGAGAGTAGTATTCAATATGAATAGAGACCGCAAAAATTCACGGATTCATTTCACGATATGATAGAATCCAAACAACTGTACCTTTATAATGCTTTTTCTGATTGGTTCACAGTTTATCTGAAGGACTTTGAGTCAATGAAAAACATTCAACCAAAAAAGTATCGAATCGCAAGCGTCCCAGTTGACAGGTGTCACGAGTCGGTAACCAATGAGCAGGTGGCATTTGCCTGAGTATGTAGGGGTTTGTGGAGTCTATCCTAGAGGTCATCGAAAGTGCTAATTTTTCCAGTCTCTAAATATGAATCACTTGAAGTATAAGATTTAAAAACACACACATATATATTTTTATTTGTATGTATTTTTTGACGTGACAACGTCTAATAAATCGATGAACGCCGGCTGCACGCACGAAAAAGTGTCCCACTACGGATGTCCCACTACGGATGTGTTCTGATCGCTCATTGTACGCATGCGTGGCATCTCTCTTCCACTCGATTGGAACAACCATCGATTTGACTTTTCAATCATATTTTCGTCGTTTGAATTATTAATATTATGTAATTTAACGATCGTCCACAGATTTTCAACACAATCGGTACGGTTATTTAAAAGTAATGTTGAAAATTCAAATACGTTTTGAACCAACAATGGTGTTTTACAGTTACACATAATAATTCAAATTACACCCGGGATATTTTGCAAAATGTTTTAAAAAATATTGTAACACAAAATAAATAAGTTTGGTGTATTTGGGATGCGTATTTGTTATAAAATAGTGCTAATATTATACCCCTACCGTGAACAAAGTTTTTATAAATATATATATATATAACATTTGAAACTCCATCATCTCAGTATGGCCTCGTGGGCGTGTGGTTAGCGTAACTAACTCTTAAACTAAAATTTGACGGTTCGAAACCCGGCAGCTGCGAAATTATTTTTGTACTTGTAAAAATAAATATGGCGCACGCAACATTTCAAAACTAATAAATATATTTGAATTAATGAATGCAAATAAAAGTAAATGTATTAATTCAATTACACATTTCATTTCACTCCTTTGTATCCATACAAATTAGTGATAATTCAATAAAAATGATTCAATTTTATTCATAAAAGAATGCAGAGGTAGATTTTATCATGCAAAAGATTGAAAAATTTAAAAAAAAAATTCTTCCTCATAGAATATAATATTTTTAATGCCTAAATGGTTTGGTTGCAAAAACCTATTACGGCTCAGTCTCAGGCCGAATATGATATTTCCTTTTCTTCTGGATCAATCATTTCATCAATGTTTTGTTATGACGTCACGTTAAACTATCGTCCGTAAACCGACTTAACAGACAACCAATTTTTTACTTAAATTCTGTTTGAAAGTGTCGCCGCGTGGTGCGCGCGCATCGTGAGACCGCGCGGAAGGACAGCGAGGCGGGATCCGAACCACCGCCCGCCGTCGCCGCGGCTAATTAGCAAGTGAGATCACCTGCCTCGGGCTACACGCCGATCCGAGCACGGGGGAGGAGGGGGGAACAAAAGCATAAACATGACAGGAATTGATTACGTGTTTCCTCGCGGGGTGACGAAGGAGACGGAGGGAATAGAGAGAGAGAGAGAGAGAGAGGCGGGTTGATAAGGAAGAAAGCCCGCGGCACACGATTCTCCTCTTGGGACAACGGAGGGGAGGGGAACTCCAGGGAACAACAAAGACCTTCTCTTCGACTGCTCTTCTTCGCCAGTGCGGGATCAGGCCGCGCCTTTCTTTCGCGACGGCAGCATTAAGGCATTACGGGGTCCCTAACCTCTTCCATCACTCACACACATTCCTCTCTCTCTCTCTCTCTCCCTCCTTATCGCCTCGTCCCAAGTCCCCAGGAATCCCTTCGCCTCCACAATCTCCCAGAGCGACACGCCCTTCTGTTCTTCATTCCCTTCCTTCCTCAACATTTGTAATATTGCCGCCTCTCTCTCTCTCTCTCTCTCCCGCCTTTCTTCCCGTTCCTTGAACCCCCGTCCTCGGGAGGGAAAATGTTACGGCCATCGTTATTCTGAAATCTGACTCCGAGGGGGAAGATTGAAAAAATATAAAAATAAAACGTGAGAAGAAGCGGGGGGAAAAGCAGGGGAACGGGGTAGAGAGAGGAGAATGTTTCGACGCTCTCCGAACACACTTTTTTTTTTTTTTTTCATTCCTCAGATCTCGTGTGACTTATTTTCTCTTCTCCCGCCTACACTCAAAAATTTTGAAAAGAGAGAATAAGAGCTAGGGCTGTGTCGGGGAGTGGGTGAGGCTTGGAGTCGCTGTTGGGGTCTGGAGTGAATGGAATCGTGTTCGAATTCATGTGGAAGGTTTCGTAGAAGGTGGACATTTTATCCAACCAGAATGAAGTGGTAGTGTTTCCCTAGTGTTAAAAAAAGATAATTAAATTTAATCTGGAGGTTTTGGAAGTTTTCTTCCCGTATGTTTAACGATGTCAGGTTGCTTGAAAGCTTCCATTGTCTCTGGCTGGAAGTGGTTTAGTAGTGGAAGGTTTAATATTCTCCCGGCTGTTTTTATGGGAATGATTGTGAGGTTATGTTCCCGTAAGTATAATTTATTTGTATTAAAAATTATTACATTATTATTTAATAAATAATAAAATTTAATACATTCAAATAAACATTTAGCATATTTATTTATACCAATTTATCTCGCGTATTTTACCAAATTATATAATTAATTATTTGTACGTTTTAATATTAATATCGTATACTGAGTGTCTATGTAGATATTTTTAATTTAACTGAATTTATATTGTATCAATTTTATCCTTTTGTTAATTTATTTATATTGATTATTCCCATGCAAAATTAAAGTTTAGTTTGTTTTTATCGCCTTTTTTTATTTTTAATATTTTCAAAGTCATTGTATTTTTTTTTTTGCTTCATCACTTCACAGCTTGTATTTACTGGTTACCAAACGAAGTGTGTCTGGCCATCGTGTTAGTTAGTGGCCCTCAATAGCGAGCGGAGTTGGCCACCACTGTTCCAGGCAACTGTGGCTGCGGTAAAGGAAGCCTTCTTTTCATAGACGAGAGAGCCAAACGTCCGATCGTGCATCTTCTGTTTTTTTTTTTTTTTTTTTTTTTTTTTTTAGGATAGCTACATTAAAGATACTGTGAAATCATGTAAACGGTTTCCTAGCCCTTGAATAGCTACATATTAAAAAAGTTATTTGCTAAGCAACCATAAAATGATTTTACAGTATTTTTTAATGTAGCTATACTTACCTAATATAACCGACCATCCACAAGGTTTTAAAGTATTTATAATGTAGCTAACCTATCCTGATCGACCGCAAAATTTAATGCCACACCGGTTTATACAATGAGATAGAACGGTGTATCACTAGAGACCTGAAAAATTCGCGGGTTCATTTCGTGTTATGCTAAAATTCAAATAATTATACCTTAGTGCTGCTTCTGACATTGGTTCGCTGTTAAACTGGAGGACTGAGGGCCAATCAGAGACCCTCACTCATAGAAGTGTCGAATCAGACGAGACGACTCACAAGTCAGCAGCCAATGAACAGTTGGCATTTGCCCGAGTGTGTAGAGGATATTGGAGTCTATCCTGGAGGTCATTGAACACGCGAATTTTTCCTGTCTCTACGTATGACGTATGAGCCGCCGATCCATCATATTGCCATCCGGGGCAGTTAGTGTGTGCGAGACCAGAAACCGAAGTTTCTATAACTCGCTTAGTGCATTGTAAATCAGGTGCACCCCACACTTTTGTAGAATCACTTTGATCAACGGGCGGGGCGCGTGTCTTGTTGGATAAATTTGGCACACGGGCCTGTGTGTGCGCTGGTAGGTTGTGTAATGCTATATAAATTACGTGTACCTAATTCGGCGGGGGAGAGAAGCTCCCCACCAGCTAGATCGGCTAACTGGCATGATGTAGTGTCATGTTGGTGTGCATTAGAGGCTTGATAGTGTGCTTTAATTGCAAGTGAACTAGTTAAACTCGGGTGTGGCGTGTAGTGTAAAGCTGTGCAAGCCGCTCCTACGAACCCCTGGGAACACAGAAACATGCTAGGGTAGTTAGCCCATTATTGCACGTAACAGGTAGTTCAGGCCATGACGTATGAGTAAGCTACATCCCAAATAAATACACCTGTTGTGGTACGGGGAAAAAAAGCGAGCATGAATTTCGGGGAACTTCGGGTAACCTCGGGAGTGGCTCTCTCGTCTGTGAGATGAAGGCTTCCCGCCGCGGCAAGGGTCGCGGTTGCGTGGCACACCTGGACTCCGGACACGCAGACGTCAACTCGAGGCGCAGACTGACAACTCGCGCGCCGCGATTACATCTTAATTAAAGCCGGGTCGCAGGCACGGGAGAAGGCAGGCTCGACAATTCGGCAGCCCTCCCCCCCCCCCCCCCGGTCCAACCAGGGGGGCACGCCGACCGGCCATTTGCATGACAATGCGGGCCGCAGTCGCGTCACGTCCACTGCGCGCCGCCCGGGACTGCTCACCTTGCCAACCGTCGAACAAACACACCGTGGTAATTGTTGGAAGTCGCGGCTTATCGAACAACCGAGCCAGACAAATGTACGAAAAAAAGGGGGTTGTCTGTGAAGTCGGTTTACGGACGATAATTTTACGTGATAACGTCAAAAGAAAACATTGTTGGAAAATTGCATACTTTTTAATTTTTAAATTATATTTACGGTTTTTGCAAATTTAAATTTAAATCATTTGTTTGAATATGATCACGAACAATCAGTTAAAAAAGCCCGCCTTAACCTGTTCGATATTGTAGAAGATTTTCTCGCACGGTGGTTGGCCGGTTCCTTGCACGCTCGGCTCGGGCGGAACGTGACAAATGAGTCGTGCTTTTTTCGTGCGTGCAGCCGGCGTTCATCGATTTACACAAGACGTTATCACGTCAAAAAAAATATTTACTGGCATGTAACTCGATATCACTATGCTTACCGTGGAGGCCGTGCCAACTACAAGTATGTATATAGAACGAGTGTCTCCGTACCATGGGACCCCCTTCTGTTTTCGATAGGTTCTTGGAATACATTTCAACCAAGAAATGTCCAATGTCAAGCGTATATACCAAGCGTATATACCGAAACACGAGGCCTTCTTTTTTTTCGATTCTTGGAATACCTTTCAACATGACCTCCACGCTCGATTACGGGCCCTGTACCCAGGATCGGAGACACACCACCCCCCCCCCCCCCCAAAAAAAAAGAATTTTACAGTCACGTGCTACATTATAATTGCAAGGTTATTTCTTACCTACACTATTTTTAGAATGTTATTTAACCTGAAAATACAGGGTAAAATTATGGTTACTATTTTATAAGTCCAAACTAAGCTTTATTTATAAAATTATTTTCCTTTAAAATGACCACAGCGAGAGTATGTATATTTATTTCACACACTGAAATAAAAATGAAAATAGATACAGAAAAATAAAATTAGGCTGGTCCCGGGCCCTGGACCAAGGGTTCCACCATGCCCCCCCCCCCCCCACCCCCCTTGCGGGGGCCATGCCTTTCCATGCCTTTCAACTAATTAAAGTCCAATGTCAAGCATATAGACCACCTTCGGCGATACCTGTTAATAATTATGTCATATTTCAAGCAGACAAGACAAGAGTCATTGAGCCGTCAAACCTACAGTATGGATATAATCTATTACAATCAAATATACCAACTAAGCATGTTTTACGGTTAATATAGGACCTAGAATCTCTGAAAATATGTTTTACGGTTACTACAAGACCAAGAGGGACTGAACCATTAAATATTCAGTCCTGGATATAGACTTGAATACGCACATTCAACAAAAAGGAAGCGCATTTGGTAGCTCATTAATTAAATACACATATTTGGACGTGTGAATGAATTATTGGAAGAAAATGTATGAGTATTTTTTAAATGTCTATGGCTTAGTTTTTTATTTAAATATTTAAATATTTCTGTCATAAAATATATTAAAACTGTTAAAGTATGGAGGCTATTTCGTTGATGTGCGAATATTTTTCTGCCCTAAGCGAAGCAAGTATAAGTCTTGACCTGTCGACCAATGTGTTAGGATCTTACCATGATGTGTAATCATCTCTGCTTGTCTTCTTCCCTACACGTTCAGTTTTAATATTTTTTAAATTTCTACAGTCTTCTCTTTTTATCACCAGCCTCAAAGTCACTATCGCCATCATCATAGCTATCAGTATCATCATCATCGCAGTTGTTAGCATCTTCATCTGTGTTACTGTAAGAATTCGAAATCTTGGACGTCGAAGCTTCTTCATCGTTCACAAGTATCATTTCTAAGAGTACATTTTTAAAAAGTCAGAAGATTCTACTTGAAACCTGCTTAAAAATTAAGTATTACAAATTAATAATATGCTTAGTATACGTATATGTCACAAATATACATATGCATAAAACGTACCTTTATAAATATGCTAGTTATATTATTATATTACATATGCAGCATACTTACATTATAATAAACGTTATATATGTTCAATGTTATGATGCACTCCGTATTTATGTATTTCATTATGATAACAACGTCTCGCAGCAGTCTCGTAGGAAAATATGTATGTGAGATTTATCTTTTTCATTATACAATTTAAGCTAAATAACAATAAAACGAAATTTATATTGAAGCTATAAACACAGGCAGTAGGCACAGGCAATTGTAGCACGTGTCGCCACCTGTTATCTTTTTAAATGGTTTTTATTGGCTGTTCCCTTAGGAACCCTGTTTTTATGAGATAAAATGTACTATATGATTTAATCCAATACATCGGATATTTCTGTTCCAAAATTCATCAAAACCAGTTCAGTAGTAAGACGTGATTGAGAAACGATCACCAAACATCCAAATTGACAGGATTTATCTGTATTATTATTATTTATCAATTTTTGATCGATGAACGCCGGCTGCACGCACGAAAAAGTGTCCCGTTACGCACATTGTCCCGTTTGGCTGTGTCCCGTTACGCTCATTGTACGCTTGCGCCGCATCTATCTCTCTTCCACTCGATTGGAACAACCATCGATTTGACTTTTTCGAGGCACATTAAACTTTAAACACTCCCTTTCGTTTCCTACTTTTCCTATCATCGTCCTATCCTTAACAGAATAACACAGATTGGGAGAAGTTAAAAAGCAAACATGTATAAAAGTTATAGTTAAAATAATCTCTTCGTTAAAGTAATAAACATATTTGAATTAATGTGTGCAAATAAGAGTAAACATATCAATTAAATTGTAGATTTCATTTCACTCCTTCTTTGTATCCATACAAAATAGTGATAATTCAATAAAAATGATTCAATTTTATTCATAAAAGTATGCGATCATTTCATCAATGTTTTGTTATGACGTTGTCACGTTAAACTATCGTCCGTAAACCGACTTCACAGACAACCAATTTTTTTAGATTGCTTCGATGTCCCTGCATTATCCAAGAAGGGTTAGCCAACGTACTAACAGATACTACACACAAGTAAGCCCGAGAGGGGACTCAATGCTATCCCAAGATAAGAATACTTTAGCGATGTGACTATACCTGCCTACATTTTTGCCTGCTTTTTGACTTTCCATGCCTGAGACTGGGCCGCACGTTTACTGGCGCGTCAGGAGAACTGCAGGCCAATCACCGAGCGGCGCAGATGCATAGCTGTGTGCGTGTGTCAAGCCCACTTTGCTTGCTACCAAACGAATCCAGGGAATAATCGTGGTTTCAAAAATAGAACATCGTCATGATGCTCATCACGACAACCACGTAACTGCAAACTCAACCGAAAAATACGGTAGCTGCATTTTCTTCCATTAGTAATCACAAAAAAAAAAAAAACACAATGTGAAATATGCCACATTCCCTGGCATGTGAATATGTTAATGCACACGTGGAAAGCCCGGCGATTTACGGAGATTACAACGATGCGAGCTTCCAATTATGCAAAATAAAATAAACGCAAGGAAATCAGAACTGGTTGCTCGAAAACACACCCAGGGTCTCATGAGGAAAGACGAAACTGGCCCCGGGGAATTCTGGGGGAAAAAAAAGAAAAAAAAAAGACTTATTCCTAGAGATAAAGACAGGAACTTCTCGGAATTTATTGCACGAGAGACTAAAACACACACACACACACACACACACACCTTTTAAGCTAGAAGTCTATCTGGAGGAATATGGACAGGTATTTTTTACGAAAAAAAAAAAAAAAAGAGGGGTTGTCTTTAAAGTCGGTTTACGGACGATAATTTTACGCGATAACGTCATAAGAAAACATTGATGAAAAATTGCCTACTTTTTTTAATTTTCGATTATTATTTACAGTTTTCGCAAATTTGATTTAAATAATTTGTTTAAATATAATCACGAACAATTAGTTTAAAAAGCCCGCCTTAACCTGTTTGATATTGTAGAAGATTTTCTCACACGGTGGTTGGCCGGTTCTGGCACGCTCGGCTCAGGCGGAACGTGACAATTTTTCGTGCGTACAGCTGGCGTTCATCGATTTATAAGACGTTTTTCACGCCAAAAAAAAACACATTGAACGCTCTTTAGACTGCAACAAGGTATGTCCGCGCCGGATTTCTTCCGTGGTATTGACAGCCGTCTGCCCGAGAAGCCATCATCTTATTTGGCCGATTTATTTAAAATACGTCGGCTTCCGAACTGAATGGCTGTGACTGGTGTGCCGACAGTAGACATGTAACTGAACCAAATACAACCAAACTTGGCGAAGTCGCCTAATAAGCTATTAAGAAGTCAGAATTTACCTCCAGAGCGAAAACTATGCCGTTTAGCCAATGTAGATAGCATATTCATGTTCATATCCATCATAATTTATTGTGTGTATATATATCCTAAACTTCATCTAAAACTTTCGCTGAAACATGTTTTTCGATGAAACGTATTATTGCCGTAAAAACATGGGTTGAAATTAATAAAAATGCAAAACTTTCTAGGTATCGAATTTATTTGAATTTATTTTAAAACCATTTTAAAATTATCTCAAAACCTTGGCGCAAAGCACATTTTTTTGAACGACCACGTTTTTCAGTGCAAGGGATGAAAATAGCGTTCAAATTAGGGATGGGTAGTTCGCGAACTACCAGTTCATTTGGAACTGTTCTGACGAGCGAACTAGGTGACTAGTTCGCTGTTACCAAAAACAATCGTTCTTTCGTTCTTTGCGTGTTTCTCGTCTCCTACTCTGTTTGGTCCTTACTGCGCATGCGCGAAAGATACCCTCCCCCCCCCCCTCCAACCATTGTCAAACAATATGCCACGTCTTTCTTTCTTGCTTTCTTCCCTCTCTTACGTTTGTTCTTTATTTCGTCTCTTCCCCCCCCCTTTTTTTTTTCTATATTTCCCCATCTCTTCGTCAGTTCCAAGGACTGATCTGAACTACGAAGACCGAAGAGAAAGGGAGTACATATACACACTGAACTAGCTAGTTCAAAGACATAGATAGTTCACACAGTAAGTTTATTTAATTGCGTAGTTAGGCTGTCGGTCATTATTTTCGTTTCGTTCTTTCTTGCGCAATGATGTATCGTTTGACGATCGTGAACTCTTAATTTTTATCTAATATTCTTTAGACATTTACATTACATTTTGGCATTAAAAAACGTGTCACGTAAATAAGTGTAATTACGTGAAAATTTCAGATAGCCTATACAATCTGAAATTAAACTTTAATTACACATAGACCACACATTACAAAACTACACTAAAATTTAAAGAAACATAATAAAACTTACCCAATACGAAAAAAATCAGCTTAGGTTGTCACAGATGAGAAAACACTATACCATTATTTTGTTTTGTACACATGTGAAAATAAGCACATTACTTGCAGAAAATAAATTAATACACATTCAAAAATGTAAGAATTGTGTGAAAGAAAAACAATATGATAGTCGTTCATTTGTAATGGGAGATATTGTTTACAAGCATCGGATTACTGTGTGCCTCTTTTATTTATAGAAAAAGAAATGCCCATAAAACAAAAAGTCTGTAACGATTGTGTTGGTGTCATGTAGGTATGGAATATTTTGGAAACCGCGATACAGTCCGCGACCGATGTAGTTCAATAGAACGGTTCCTAAAGAACTAGTCTTTGAAGTGACTAGTTCCGAACGAACTAGTTCTTTCCAAAGAACTATATTTCCCATCCATAGTTCAAATACCTTAATTCGCATATAATATATACTGCACAATGCAAATTGACCAAAGAAAAACCATCCTGTAATCACGTATCCATCTAATGTTTCATTAGTGCACATTAAGTATTCGCGCGGGCGTAACTAAATTGGCAATGATTCCATTTTCTTGTTGTCTTCTAAGATAAAAAGAGAGAGAGAGAGAAGACCACAGCTTGTCGACATTTCGGCCAAGTGGCCATTCCGTTAAACGGCGAAGCGCGCACTCCGACGCGGACTGATTGCGCGGGAGAGCCCATTAACCTCGAGTGCGATCTAGCGGCGGCCTGCCACACCACCGGCGCCGAGGGGCGAGGAGTGGTGGGGGAGATGGGGCTGGGGGAGATGGGGCCCGGGGGAGAGGGGGGGGGGAAGCGAGGCCACACAAGACGACGGCGCGGGCCCACAGCCAACACAGCCACACAGCCACACAGCCACACAGCCACACAGGAGCCGACACCACTCACAGACGGACGGGAACTGGTTTGGGCGGCCGGTGGTTCGTCTTGGAAGCACAAAGGTCGTTCGCCCGCGCCGCCACTCGCTGCACTCAGGAAACAACACACACTCACTTGCGTCATAGCTTCGCATGTCATCATCACTGCTACAAACAATATTCCAGGCATTTTATGAGAAAAAGGAGTCGATTTATGGACAAATTGCAAGAAAAGGTTTTATTATATCAAAATTTGCAGAAACATTCGTAGAATAACATATCCAAAATCCACCGAAATCCACTTTATTTTGGTAACGTTTTTTCCGGGATTTGTCCCGGAAAAATGCGGAATAAATTAATAACTGGAAAACGTTGCGTTCTACGAAGAAAGGTATACACACTAAAATTAAAGAGAGCCAAATTTACCATAACATATAACACATTTACAAAAATCCACTAATAACTACTATTTTGTTTTCTGGAATTCGTCCCGGAAAAACCTAAAATATTGAAATAAATTGAAAATGGCGCATTTTACAGAAAGATGTTTCAGAACAAAGTTAAAGTACACAACGTTTAATAACGGAAAAAAAGCTGGCAAAAAAAACTCCAGAAATCTCCATGAGCTAAAAAAAAAAAAAATTCTTAGTATTTACAAAACTTTCCGTTTCTATTTATTATTGTTGGTTTTTGTGGTCAATAACTCTAGGTTTTTTTCTTTCACACCGAAAGTTTTTAATCTCATGATGTGGCTAGTGTAATACGTAAAAACCAATTAAGTAACAATTAATTGAAAAAGGCTTGGTTTTAAACTCGTGTAAAATTTTGACGTTCCCTCACTCTGACCGTTTCCCTAGGCTAGATATGCTTGACACTTATTGAGCGAGACAGAGGACAAACCTTTGTCTAACCACCTCGTTTGAAATAATATAGATACGTTTATCTGACTACTTAATCCCTGATTTTTCCAGAAAATTTTGAAATTCTCAGACTGACTTACTTTCCCCGCCTTTTTTTTTTTTTTGCGAGACATTCTGATTCAGTTCTCCTCATTTACAACCCCCCCCCCTCAAAAAAATGCCTAAAATATGTAATTATTTTTTTATAGCGAATGTAAATTACGCCTCTTAAAACTTCACGAGTACTCCCAAATATTATCACCTGGGCTTCGACTAGGTACGATAAATTACTTTTATTTTAAACCTACAAATCCGTGTTAGGGTGTTTTTGAGGGGGAAAAAAAAAGGGGGGGGGGGCGGACAAACAAGTCGGTGCTTACGTAACACATAATATTAAAAAAAAATAGAATGCTCGTAATATAAACGCGCGGACACGTATTTTTAAAACTAACTACCACCATTTCTGCCAACTGCACAATTTCTGGGAACATTTTTTTTCTCTGTTCTGCCATGCCAAGGTGTTAAAAAAAAAATTGGCAGTATTTCACGTGGACGGAACAGAAGTAGAGGGGGAAGCGCGAGAGAGTCGGAAACACACACAGATTTGAGATATGAGAGAGAAAGAGAGAGAGGACAAATCTCGGCTGCTGGAATCCCAGATATTCTTTCCCCTCCCCATTTCCCGCCCTTAGCTGGGGTTTTAAAGGCAATAGCAGTCCTCGACTGTCGTAAAGCTCGCGGTGTTTATAGCTGCGATGATTTCGGAATGGCGAACGAGAGAGAGAGAGAGAGAGAGAGAGACTACGGAGAAAGGGAGGAAGAGAGGAAGGCAGAGTTTTCAAGTATGGTCACAACGGCCGCGCGCGTTGATTGCGAACTAAACACGTAAGCATAGAGGCGGCAGGCCGCATACCAGAGGACCGAAGCTTTGTGGCTAGCGACGTTAGTTTTCCGGAAATGTATTTTCGGGGAAATTTTCCTGTAATGCATCGGAAAACGCTCTGCAAAAACCGGGAAATGATCCAAGCAGTGCTTTCACAGAAAAACACAAATAAAGTTTTTTTTCAGTGTTCTTATACAAACAGAACCAAATCAAACATACAATTTTTTTTTACTATCTAAATGCTCACTTAATATTTGATAGTTGGGTAGGACCAATGTTACCTTATACCAACTTGAGTTTTGACTTGTGGTTTGAACAGTACATTCCAATCTGGAGAAAATAATATATGTAAATGTAAATGTTGTTAGTAACGGAGAAAAGAAAAAAATTCCGGAAATATGTGGTTATTTTTCCAGAAAATTTTCCGCATTTTCAACCCAACATTAAGAGCGCCAACAATCACATGACGAGGTCACTCTACCAATCAGCGCCACACTACGAGACCACTCAACTATTTTACGTATGAACAAACCTTTAAAAATGGAATGGATACTGTGCTAGGTATGCTGTGAAATGATACTTTGGCATCTCTCAAGCGCCCTATTGGGCAGTAAACAGCCACTCAAGACGTAACCATGTTGCATTATGTGTAGAGACCGGTAAAATCGCGGATTCTTTCGGCGATAGGCTAGAATTCAAATACATATACCTTTTAGATTATTTTGCTATTGGCTTACTGTTCATCTGGACGAATCTCAACCAGTTATAATACCTCAACCAAAGAAGGATCGTATTACGGACAAACCAGCTGAGACGACTCACAAGTCGGCAGCCAATGAACTTGCGTTATTTGCCCGAGTGTACAGGGGAATGAGCAGTCTATCTTGAAGGCCTTCGAAACCGCGAATTTTTCCGGTATCTAACAATAGAGCTGTCCAGTTTAAAGGTGACGCGTTCATGAACAGGTGTTGCTAGTCAGAGACTAATGTCGTGCATGGCTCCAGCAATGGCGTGCGGTCTAACGCCATCAGGGTTGTCCAAGCACCATATCAAGATAAGAATTGTGTCCGTTAGAATCCACGCGCATAATTCTCGGGCCGGTTTGGGCCCCCCTGCCAAACATACAGAATTCACCTCTGGGTGAGACCGAACCTCCCAACTCTCTCTACTCAGTCGACTGCAAAGAGCTGCTAAAATTTCCTGTCACACTATCAAAATTCGCTTCCAAACACCTTCAAATATGTTGTGTGAAATTAAGTTGGAGTGTTATGACGCTACCGAAAACATCACTAGCGCCGCCATGTTTGTTTTACAAGTCGGATGACTCGAGTTTCCATCAAATAATTTGCTTACAGGGCGGGTTCTAAGATACGTTGGATGTTGGACGCAATCGGCCAATCAAAATCGTGCCAAGCGAAAACGTCCGCCACGATTCTTTCAAATGGCTAAGGGCACATGGGCGATTACAGAGGTTATAAAAGTTAAATAATTAAAATAATCTTAATATGAATGTTGTATGCGAAAATATTTTACGAGTAAAAGTGAGATCTTATGAACATTTATTTCATTCCTAAACGATTGTTATTGTGATTTTAAATTAAACGTGTTCAAAAAATGTAACAATGAACAAATTGGTAGCACAACAAAAAATAAAACGTTCCATTAAAAAATTGTGATTTAAAAAAAATTGAAATCGCTCAGATTAAAAAATAAACTTTGATAGTGTGACGTGATTCAAAATCATATTTGAGGTTATCTGTCCAAATATATCGACGGAGAAAATAGGAAGCCATTTTCCACCCAACTCTATTGTCAAGTATATCGGGGACAAATATTTGGCAGCGCAGCAGGGTAGCTGTGTGAGTGGAGGGGTGGGGGTAAGCCGGGGGGAGGGAGGGAGGGGAAGAGCGCGGGTTGGCTTCTGTACACAGCACCTGCTCTGTGCGCGCGCCGCGCCGACCCGCACGCAAACACGAATCAATCTTCGTGATATGACAAGTCAGTGCAGCTGTCGGGGCAAGGAGCGGCGAGAGGAACGACTCAAGAGACGGCGGTGTTGCCGCGTCTCCGCTCACAACATCAAAAGAAACCATTCCCCCCTTCCCCCCCCCCCCCCCGGGAACGGACACCCACAGCGCAATGCTAGTCCGGGCCACAGACCCAGATATCCCCCACTCCCTTCACCCTTAAATTCTCTTTTTAACCCTCTTCCGAGAAAACCGTGGAGGGAGTGAGACGAAAAAAAAGGGTGAGGAGGGTAAAGCAGGCAATCAATAAACGCAGACGTGCGACAAGGAAGGGAGGAAAAGTGAGATAACATTTCGCCCGCGAGAGATGTTATCCGAAGTGCTTGACGTTGATGGTGGTGGTGGTGGGGGGAAAAAATACGTTAAACCGTGGCATGGCCGGGGAGGAATTGTTGGAAGCAGTTAAGGGCGTCCTTCGCACGCAAGTTCAATGCCACAACGACCCCACGCACGCACAGTGGTTAACCTCACGAGTAATAAATAAAAATTAAGATATGGGTTTTTACCTTTAACAGGGAAAGGTTTGAGGTGAAAAGTTCTCTAATATCGTGGTGAGCTCTGCACTGCCTTCGACTAAAACTCAGTTTTTTTTTTTTTTTTTTTGGGAATTCGAGAGGACCTGTGACAGGCCGGCTAATGGTTTACTGAAGTATTAACTCGTACCATACGAGAATAAATAATCAAAACGACTAAACTCCATGGATCAAAACAAAACGATACACATAAATATATGAATGTATGTACTAGCAATCAAAGAACTTCTAACAATAATTAGGACGGTAAATCATTGTCGGTAAAATAGCAACGGAGAATGTCCAATAACGGTCAAACAGATGAAGATCGTGGTCAAAATATTATATATTATAAAAAAAAAAACAAAAAAAACAGCAACAGTAACGAAAATTAAATAGTACAGCACACAACACAACACAAATAAACCAAGAATTAAGACGACAGGGCAGAAAATGGCATCGCAATAATTAAAAAAAATCCCTTTTTGGACAGCCTACATGCGTAGGTATATTTTCGAAGTACCTATTTATTCTGGAAATATTTTGGAAACTTCTATAAACTTCTAGAACATTTTAAGAACTTAATGTACATAGCATATTATGTTCTCGAATATTACAAAACGGTCGACTAAATATTTGCCCATTTTCCATGCACCAAAAATATTAAGAAAATTTTTAACTCAGTGTATCCATCCAGCATTCAATAGTTTACAACGCAGCATTGAATAACTTAGAAAGAATATGAAATTATATGCCAAGTGCCAACTAAGGTAATTATTTAATTTTTTGACCTTCAAACACTACTTTTCATTTCTTGCTCTAATAACATTGTCGTATAAAAATTTATTTTCACCAAGGTTTAAGATAATATTATGATGGTTTAAAATATATTCAAATGAAATTGATACTAAGAAAGTTTTGAATTATTTAAAATTTCAACCATTGTTTTTAAGGCAATAATTCGTTTCATCAAAAACTGATTGAGTCGGGGGTGTATTTGTGATAGTGAGGCGGGATGATAAGTGCGACGCTCGCTGGTACTTGTAGGGCGGTGTCGCCTCTAAGCGCAAGACTCTGAACTGACGCGCAGTCTTCTCGACGTCACAGGACAACTGTTTAAATATATGAGCGGTGACCGTAACATCATATGGCATGGAAATGAAGGTAAAGGCGTAATTCAAGTCCCTTAAGTGCTTCCAAGAATGCGTCCCGGTGGTTTTATGCCTAAAAATTACCCTGAAAAAAAACGCCGTTTAGCTATTTTTAACTCTTCTAAAAATACTGTTTAATCATTTAGTCCGAAATCAAAAGTACATTTCGACCCTCTGCGAATTCTTAAATGCTTTTAGTTTAAAGACCCCACTCGGATATCTTGGAAAGTTTTCCTGAAGCTCTGCGCACCGCGTGTGTGCCCGGGTGGGCAGGGGGCCTCAAAAACTCTCTAAACTGATCCTGGCCCCGGGGTTCCAACCCCCCCCCCCAACTACCCCTACGCCCTGCCGTCACTGCACCAGTCAGCTGATGTAAACAAGGCCATGCTCGCAGGTTTACAAATGTCAATCCAACAGAGACAAGTTTTCGGGATAGTAAATAAACACCAAGTAGCAGCGCTAACAAGGAAGGAATGCCAAAACACTTGCTGCATTGAGACGTGTACACTACAAAGTGCTAGAAGATTCTGTAACATCAGCAACGCGCGTTTCTGACGGTTGTTTAGACAAATAAGCCGTTCCCCGTTGGGCACAAAAACCTTCCTTCTGGTGCTTTATTCCGTGGCACACTCGCCCCGGCAAGTACACTCGCCGGCAAGTACACTTCGTGTTTGCTTAAGTGGGCAGATATGAATCGAAGGGCGACATACTGGTTTCAACAGTTTTTATCACATAAAAATTATGAAGTGAAACTTCTTAAGGCGCGATGAGAGTAGAATTTGAAGACCTAATTTTAACGCAACCTTTTTTCGTGAAATGTAGTGAAACGTTTCTGACGCGACAAGGACAGAATAGGTACTTGGCCAAAGAGATATAAAGAGAGCATATACGTTGCTGGGTTCGTTTCCACTTTGTGCAATGATTCGTCCCACGCAAAAAAAAAAAAGATATAAACGAAAGAGATATATGAACGAAAGAATAGGATAAGAATGTGGGCATGCGCATGTTTAATAAAATAGATATTGGTATCCTATACAGTCAGCTGTGAGTGCCTTGAATGTTATATTTGATACCAGTGCTCTCGCGTTCCCCTTTGTTCAACCAGCAGCGTAGAGAGCGCTGTTGAGATAGTAATTGCATTTCCCGCACAAATAGCGCTACCTGTTATGAATTACATATTTCGCTCAGAGATTTGACATGTTCCAAATGGCAGAATTGTTCGAAGAAACAGAAACACGCACAGTTTTTCCTTATTGTGAGAGTACTTCTATGTAATATTTATTGTTAATTAATCATTATTAATTAATCGATTATTAGTTATATAATAAGCAGTTATTTTGAAGTGAGTAATAATTTTGTTAATTCATTTTTATTTAGAAAATTGTCATCTTTCTCCCTTTCTTTCTCTCTTTCTCTCTGTCGTTTTAACCTTGCGATTTACTTGAATTGCCAAAGAAGTTTCGCTTCTATAACGTGTACTGAGTTACACGCGTTCTTTTTTTTAATATTGAAATTTTGCCTTCTTTAAGGCAGAGAGTTACACTTAGACCATACATAATGGGGGGTACTACCCAACACCTCAGGAAATAGTATTCACAATATAGAGCCCCAGCCAGGAGTGGTGTGTACATGTACCACACCAAAAACCCTTAACTTTAAATCCTCAAGGCAATCCTCGCGCCGCAGGGTCTACAAGAGAAGGGAGGACGGGTGGAGGGGGGAGGCCCTTCTACAAACTGACCGCGTCCAAACAACATCCTGCCAAAAACAACAACAGCCGGAAACTGTCTCGCCCTTCCCCCAGGTTTGCAGTTTGCACAACCTGCAAGATACACCGAGAGTTCGCCTCTAGTTCCCGCCTCCCCCCCCCCCCCCCCCCAAAAAACCAACCGACTGTTTGCAGTTCCACCAGCGCCGCTGTTGCCCAACACCGATACTAAGTCTCTTATCCTAACAAACACAACAGTCTAGTGCAGCGGTTCCCAAATGGTGGGTCGCGACTCGATCCTAGAACTACCAGAAACCATCAGAAAAGATTTAAAAAAAAATCGAAACAAATCGAATTGTGTGCAAACACATATCTATTGTTAAATAAATAACTGTTTTGCTATAAAGTGCTTATGTAGGTATATTTTGTCAACCATTTTCAAATCAGAACACCAATTGTTTATCAATAATCAATCGGTATCTAAAAAAAAGCACATATATATTTGCAATATTTGATGGTAAATTATATATACATAAGGAAGGGATACGATACAAATAAATTTTTTTTTTTTACCCCACCATGGACCGATGGACCGTGGAGGTATTCCTATAAGAAAAGGTGAGTCGCCAGCTGAAAAAGTTTAGGAACCACTGGTCTAATGACTTAGAGAGTGCGCTAATCGCAGTGGTGCGAGTATCAGACGAAGTAGGCTGGCGCAGTTTCGCATGCATTTAAGTAGTGTTCCATTTTCAGGCTATGGATACATGTAATAATAGTCTTTTTTCTTGCCTTATTGATTTTTTTTAAATCGCCAATTATTTTAAAAACAGACTACAAATTATTTTTAAAAAATACTAAAATTTAGAGTTTGTAATAAAGGTTTTTTGTGAACATGCTAGAAACTTAGCAGAAAACAACGGATGTAATAAAACACGAAGATCAGGAGAAAAGTGACAGATACTGTTTTTTTTTTTTTGTAATTGCTTCACAAATTTTTATCAAAGCCGTGAAGTACTAAACAAAATTGGGCTTACGAGTTCCTACTTTCAAACATAGAAAATCACAATTTTTTTCCGAACATATCACATAAACATTTGAGTTGTTCTAATGTTGCACGGATAATTGCAATAATTGTTTAAAAGATTTGGACCCGAATATAAAATAAAAAAATCTCAATGAGAGACATTTTGAACTCTTGAACTTTATGCAGTTAAGTAACTATTTCATATGAATACATATTTTATTGCCGTTACTTTATTACCTAGAATTAATTTAAAATTGATAATGCTAATATAACTGTTTCCTTGTTTATTGACTTGATGCACCGAGATCAACGGCACTTTAAAACCAAAATTTCTCGTGTTTTTTTTTTCTCGAATGTATGTCCTACAGACTTGAAACTCGGTAGTGATGTTCCTCATATTATGATTAGGGGCAGGCACTTTTTGCGAAAAGATCTGAACACTTATTAGACTGCAACAAGGTACACCCGCACCTGTGGTTTCTCACTTGTGATTGGCGGCCGTCTGTGAGAGAAGTCGTTGCCTTGTTTGACCGAGCCACTCAGGAGGCGTTTACTTCCGCACTGAATCGCTGTGATTGGTGTTGTTACAACCGATATGTACCTGGGAGAAACTCTCCCGATCACGAAACACAGACGGTGCTACAGTGTTTTAACTTTCATCTGGTCGCGAAATCTGCATGCCCCTAATTATGATGTGTTTAGCCCGGGCCACGCCGGGTGCTTCAGCCGGTAACAAATAAGTAATGAATGAAATGGGCCCTGTTTCAAATTCAGGACGCGCGTCACTGGTTGGACTGGCCGGCAGCAGAGGCGCACCTGGAGGGAACCCGAGCGGGCGAGATAACACACGGCCCCTCGATGATGGCGTGCAGATGTGCAGATGTGCCAATGACTCACCCGGGGACCTGCGCACGCAGCATCCCTGGCTCCAGCAGGGGAGAGGGGGGTGTACAGGACCACACGCAGTCCGATACCCCTCCCCCCTTACCACCTCCACAGCTGACACCAGACACGTGACTGACCTCACGGCCTGGTCCAGCACGTACGCCCGCCGCCACTGACGTCTCACGACTAACAGCTGACACGCGACACACGGGCGTTAAGGCGATACATTTTTTTTGACGTGTTAACGTCTTATAAATAGGGACTGGAAAAATTCGTGGTTTCGATGACCCCTAGGATAGACTCCACGATCCTCTATGTACGCGGGAAAATTACACCAGCTCACTGGCTGCTGACTCGTGACACCTGCTAAACTGGGATGTTTGTGATTAGATACTTCTTCCGTTGAGGGTCCATTCATTGGCTCACAGTCCTTCAGGCAAACTGTGTTCCAATTACTGAAGCGGCGATATGTTACACGCACTTGGATTCTAGCCTATCGCGAAATGAAACCGCAAATTTTTCCCGGTCTCTACTTATAAATCGATGAACGCCGGCTGCACGCACGAAAAAAAATTGTCACGTTCCGCCCGAGCCTCGAGCGTGCAGGAACCGGCCAACCACCGTGCGAGAAAATCTTCTATAATATCGAACAGGTGAAGGCGGAAGGCTTTTTAACCAATTGTTCGTAATTATATTCAAACAAAAATTATTTAAATTAAATTTGCAAAAAAGTGTGAATAATATTTGAAAATTAAAAAGTATGCAATTAATGACTTTATCAAGTAAAATTATCGTCCGTAAACAGACTTTACAGACAACCCCCCCCCCCCCCCCCTCTTTTTATGAAGCCTTTCTTAACAGTAATACCTCGTTCGAATTCTACAGGCAATATTATAAACCTTAGGAGAGTTTTTTTTTTTAAACGCTGGTATCACACCCATGTGGAAATTATTATAGGTAAAGCCATTTTGACATATTGCCTTTTGGTATTGATAAATTTGCTTTTCACGCTTTAGCAATTTAAAGTTAGAATAATTTTTTGGTAGCAGTACTTTTTATAACCATTCCGCGTTTCTTCGTCACTCCAGTATTTACTCTGCATTTTTCTTATTCTAGTTTTGTCATGTGTTATTTCGTACTATCGCTCTCGGGAGTTCCCTTTATCGAAAATATTAATTCTTTCCCGTTCAGTAAAAAAAAATTGCTTTCGAGCGAGTGTAGCACCGACCAGGGAGAGGTGACCACGTGTGTTACGCCTGCTATAGAGCATCCCACTCTTAGATTGCAGTGTGGAAGTAAATGGGCGCATTCTCTCTCTCTCTAACACACGCCGATTGCCGTTAGCACTGTCCTTGTTTCTTCGTGCGTTGTTGCCAAATATCAAACGAAATTTAAAACTTTAATTTTTGGACCAAGCTTTTTTTCATATTGTATAGAATCAAAATACGCATCAGGCAATGCTTATTTTGAATACTTAACAATATTTTAAGTGTCCGAAAAAATTAAAAAAACATAACTTATTCGCTGCGAACTGTTTTGAAGTATTCCGATATGTTTCACATCAAAAAAAAGAAAACCTACATGTGTATTTCATTCAGATTTTTTTTATTAGTAAATTAATGCCTTAGGACGCCACCGAACAAATGTTAAGACAAAAACTGTACATGTTTCACTTAAATAATTTTTTTAATATATTGAAATGCATTTTCTCACAAACTGACACATCAAAAAGTTGACCCGCGGAAAAAAAATTTTCTATTAAAGATAGATGGGGGACGAAAGCGTGAAAAATGTTCACAATGAATTGAATTAGTTTTTAAAAGCAGCTCCATCTCAATTGCTTCTACAGTTTCCGTGGAAATAGCTGTTAAAGATGTGTCTTATCAGTACAAGAGCGCGCGCTGCCGTCGTAAGAGGAAACAGGGTCGTGTGTTTAGATAAGTGGGGTTCTGTCCTACAAGCAATTTCAAATACATGGCTTCCTTAGTCAACAAAAAATATTATAATCGATTCTTGAACATAATATTTAAAATGTATGAAATAAATACGAAGGAATTTAATAGCGATCATGGTACAAAATTTTGAATTATTTTTCTATCCTTCTCACCAAGCATCTTATCAAACATTGTTTTAGACAAAGTTTTGGAAAATAATTATGATATTATTACAAACAATTTAGACAGATTTGATAAGTTGTCTACTAAGGCAGTTACGTTTTTTTGTCCGATGAAAATTTTTTTTCGAACCCATGCAGTTATGGCTGGTCGTATCAAAAATGTATTTAGAAAACATTTTTCGGCATTAGGTAATCCGAGTTATCATACGTTAAAACGGTTTCGATATTATTCATATTATGGGAGTTGTTGCGATTTTCCTGTTTTTCAAAAAATCTTCCCCATTTCGAACCAATTGTTCGGATTTTTCCCATAACTTACTCGACCGAGAATTTCCATTATCGTATTTTATTTATCATTTTGGACATTTATCGGGCCCATGAAAATGTGATATATATATATATATATATATATATATATATATATATATATATATGGGATTTTTAGAACAGAAAAGAAAACTATAACAAAATTTCGTCTACAATAGGTAGTTTTTATTTGAAATTTACATAAAAGTGGCATTATTACAAATTTATATGTATAATAGTATAAAATATTATAAATTACGATATGATTTTTTAAAATGCTTCTTGTTCAATCCAAATTACAAAGACACGCATCTCCTGAAATTCGTAATGTGTTAGAGATTTGGCAATAGCGCGCGCCATAAGCCGTGTACTGCAATCTAAGAGTGGGACGGGCTATAGTGCTGAAACACTAACCGGGGTGGCCACAGAACACACTTACCTACTAAATTGGCAAAGAAACATTGTATTTAATGCTAATGCAGTGGAACATTGGTCTGAATTGGCCTTTACTTAAAAATATGTAATGGCATGAAAATTCAATACCGCATCACGGTGTGTTATTCTAAATATATCAGGGATGTCATGGGGCGGAATTTTTTTAACTACACTAATGGAAACAGGTATAAAAATTTCACACCAAAGGATTCTGTCAAGAAAAAATCGCAGTCAAACCCGTATACATAATGCAAAGATAGGAAGACTTAGCACGAATGTATTGCGTGCATTGGTAACGCGGTGATAAACGAACTTAGACTTTGCTCGGCACAGAACTGTTAGGTAAAATATTTTTTATTAAGAGAAAATCATGTTTGTATTTTTTCTTAGCATTGTATTAGTAGCAAGACATTTTGCGGTAGTAAAGTAGGGAGCTCCCAGAATTTTCAGATTTTTCCTTAGCATTGTTTTTTTATATGCATATTTATACATATTGTATTTTATCGTAATATTAGTTTAGTATGAAATGAAAGCATGGCCTAATTGTAATAGAATTTACGTGACTACAGCAGATAATATTAGATATGCTACGAGCCTTGTAATCATAGCCTTTATTTAATATTTTTATATATAATTTTTATGAATGTTTACTTTTTTTTATGAAACCTGTATCGCGGTCTGTTATTTATACATTTTAAAATACCTACGCTTTTCAGGGGTCCACCCAGCCCCACCCTTGTGGGGGCCATGGCGCAGTCTATCCTGAAGGTAACTGAACCCGCATATTATTTTTGACGTGACAACGTCTAATAAATCGATGTACGCCGGCTGCACGCACGAATAAGTGTTCCGTTACACACATCGTCCCTTTACGCTGTGTCCCATTACGCTCTCTGTACGCTTGCGCCGCATCTATCTCTCTTCCACTCGACTGGAACAACCATCGATTTGACTTTTTCGAGGCACATTAAACTTGAAACACTCCCATTCGTTTCCCACTTTTCCTATCATCGTCCTATCCTTAACAGAATAACACAGATTGGAAGAAGTTAAATAGCAAACATGAATAAAAGTTATAGTTAAAATAATCTCTTCGCTTAAGTAGTAAACATATTTGAATTAATGAGTGTACATAAAAGTAAATTTATCAATTAAATTGTAGATATCATTTCACTCCTTCTTTGTATCCATACAAAATAGTGATAATTCAATAAAAATGATTCAATTTTATTCATAAAAGTATGCAATCATTTCATGAATGTTTTGTTATGACGTTGTCACGTTAAACTATCGTCCGTAAACCGACTTTACAGACGACCAATTTTTTTTCCAGGCCCTAGGCACGTGACTTCCTGTTCTTGTGAGCTCGTGGCGCTGGTGTTGACGGCTATAGGCTGGCGAGCGGACAAGGCGACGGACATACGGACGGAATGACGGACGGAATGACGGACGGACGGACGGACGGACAACTGCGAACCCGGCTGCAGAGGGGACAGGGAGGGGAAGCGACATGGAGCTGGGAAGCCAACACAGCCGTCTGACTCACGCAACACGCAGTTGGCAGCCGGCACGAACAGACGGGCCGATGAAATATTACAGGATTCCATCCGTCCGGAGTTTTAATGCGGGGGGAAAAAAAAGTGATTGATGATTTGCGAGGACTTTGAAACGATGCATCGTATCGAATCATAAATCAACAAAAACGTGAAACTTTAGGTAACTTGATAGTTTAAAATATATTACACTTATCCTAATCTCTTGGGCGCAGTTATAACAACCTAACTTCGGAAAAGTTTAATTTTTATTTGTTACGTTCTACTTACTCTTCTCGTAATAACCAAAACCCCGTTAAATTTGGGGTTGGTCACTATTTGTACTAAAACCATCATACTTTCGCATTGAGATAGTGATAGGGCAGAAGTTATTTTGACACGCTCCTTTACAATCGTAAGTCGACTATAATTACCGTCAAAGTAAAGTAGCGAATCATGAACTGAGCACAGAAATAAAACCAAACATTTCTTACAAATCATTCGAGCAATACGAAAGAAAAAAAAATGTGTGTTGAGACTATGAAGGACCTTGAATTATACCTTGACACAATAGAAATCCGTGAAATTCACAGATAATTAAATAACAATAAAAACTGCGACAATTGTAACAAATGTTTTCCGTCGCGTCGATCTGTCGACTATTCTCAAGACACAGCTATGCTGATTAATTTCACAATCTTGATTTTTTTTAATGAAGTGCTTAGTACAAACATAATAATTATCAAACACTTCACTAAAAAACAAAAAAAAATGTTTTGCAGTGGCAGCAAAACAATTTTGCCACCGTAACGATTACTCACTGTTTATGTAATGGTGAAACAGATCACTGCCAGCTGCGGCAGATTTCGTGCTGACGGGTTCCATTTCCGTTTGTTCGCAGAGCGTTTTGCAGCGCTCAGCTGTGACAGTCACTGACACTCGCCGTATCATCACTAGAGACCGGAAAAATTCGCGGGTTCAGTGACCTCCAGGATAGACTCCACTACACTCTACACACTCGGGCAAATGCCACCTGTTCATTGGCTGCTGACTAGTGAGTCGTCTCGACTGAGTGTCTGTGATTCGACACTTCTATGAGTGAGGGTCTCTGATTGGCCCTCATTGCTCCAGATTAACAGTGAACCAGTGGTAGAAGCAGTGCTAAGGTATAATTATTTGAATTGTAGCATATCACGAAATGAATAAGCGAATTTTTCAGGGTTCTAATCATCACAGTATAGTGTCAGGAGAAAATCCAAAATGCGAGATTTATCCCTCATTATAATATTTAAACTATATAGGTATAGTACATTGGCGCTCATCACTGACTCACTGACTCACTGACTCTGCAACGCTGTGAGATAGCGCCTGCCTGCGAGTGGAAGTCGCCCTCCAAGAAAGGATTTCGTTACGAAAAATGATATTAAATAAGTCAGATATTGGTCTTGGAACATTTACAAATTCGTAGTCTCTAGAGACTGGAAAAATTCGCGCTTTGGATGACCTCTAGGATAGACTCCACAATCCCCTACATACTCAGGCAAATGCCACCTGCTCATTGGTTACCGACTCGTGACACGTGTCAACTGGGACGCTTGCGATTCGATACTTTTTTGGTTGAAGGTTTTTCATTGGCTCAAAGTCCTTCAGATAAACTGTGAGCCAATCAGAGAAGCAATATAAAGGTACAGTTGTTTGGATTCTATCATATCGTGAAATGAATCCGCGAAATTTTCCGGTCTCTAGAGTCTCAAATACTGAACCTTAGAGAGTTTCTTACAACTTTTGACGAAACAAAGGTTAAAAAGCACATTAAATTAAGTGCTTAGGTAAACACAAATGTACATTGAAAACAAAAAAGGCTTGGTCGCGGCTAAGCTAGTCACATACAATAAAAAGGTTAATAATTATTTTACATTTTTAAGAACGATAGTAATTTTATTTTTTGCAGCGTAGACCAATACTGCCCCTGATGTTAGTTCGGTGTGTGTGTTTCATGTTAAGGTGATAGATAGGGACCGGAAAAATTCGCGGTCTCGCTGGCCTTCAGGATAGACTGCACATTCCCCTGTACACTCGGGCAACTAACGCAAGTTCACTGGCTGCTGACTTATGAGTCGTCTCAGCTGGTTTGCCTGTGATTCGATCCTTCTTTGGTTGAGGGTTTATAACTGGTTGAGATTCGTCCAGATGAACAGTGAGCCAATAGCAAATATCATTATAAAGGTATATGCATTTGAATTCTAGCCTATCGCCGAATTAATCCGCGAATTTTTCCGGTCCCTAGTGATAGGGAACTGACCTGAAGGCCTCAGCACACAGGCGCAGGAAGTGAGCAGTTGCTCTTCTGTCAAGTGGGCGACTCTGTGCGCGCGGCAGGCCATCAGGGGGTGGAGGTGGTGGAGGGGGTGGGGGTGTTGGCCGGTAGGTGACGAATGGACGGGCCAGTCGTGATCGATTGCCCTTCCACGGACCCCCCCCCCCCCCCACACACACAAATCCCTTCGCCCTGGATCACAAACCTCCACTCCACAAGCAATCCGCCTCTCTCCCGGCGAGGGACAGCCGGCGTACCGCAATTGTCTCGAGCATACGACAGTGTCGGTCTTTGCGTAATCGCGTCCGCGTTCAAGTAAATAAGTTCGGGATAGAGACCGGAAAAACTCGCAGATTCATTCGGCGATCGGCTCGAATTCCAATACATATATCTTCATAATGATTATGCTATTGGCTTTCTGTTCAACTGGACGAATCTCAACCAGTTATAAACCCTCTCAACCATGGAAGGATCGAATCACAGACAAACCAGCTGGGACGACTTACAAGTCGGCAGCCAATGAACTTGCGTTATTTGCCCGAGTGTACAGGGGAATGTGCAGTCTATCCTGAAGGCCATCGAAAACACGAATTATCCCGGTCCCTACGAATAAGTCGTGTTCTCACGTCAGGAATCCACGCGGCGGACAGCTGAACACTGATCAAACAATATGTAAGCACTAATGAAATGAATCATTAAACTTCATTCTTAGCTCTGATATTTATCGCAATCTATTTTCGAACTAATAACGGTACGTTATTAATTACACTTTCGTGGCTCAGTCAAATTTTGTTTGAAATATCAAGCGTTTTAAAACGCAAGTTGAAAAAAAAAAATTAAAATAAAAGAAAATAACTTGCAGAAATTTTTTTGAGATTATAATTTCACCCGTCCGTCCGTCCGTAGAAAGTTAAATAAGCTTGGCAAGGTTATTTTTTTCACGTACGAGCCGTCTGCGACGGAAGTACCGCAATTACGGCGCCGGCGTACCGCAATTACGGGCGTGTCGTTCCGGCGTCGGGGTCCGCGCCCGGTCCATCGGAGATCCGCAGCTCATCTCCGTTGCCATGGCAGCCGCGGCAACATTTACAAGCCCCTCCCCCCACACCAGGAGGAGGGAGGGGGCTGGAGCAACAACGTCTCCAGGGAGCCGAGCAACACTGCACGACACGCACTGCACTCTGACCGCGAGCAGGCGTTCCGTTACGGGCCTGTCGCGCTGTCGAGTTCTCGCGTGCGACTGCGTTATACCTTTGAATATATATACTGTATAGAAGTCGCGAGTGGATAGGATTTACTCTACGTTTTTCAGGAGCGTATGATGAGCAGCTTGGGAACCACCGCTGCAGTGCGCTGCCGTAACGCCCTGTATCGTCTTAGTTGTTATTTACACGTTAGAGCGCAGCACTGTCGCCCGCTGTCATTCCCCGCACCCCCCCGTCTATCATTCACTGCAGCTTAAAGTCGTTCAACAGGAGGGGGAAGGGGTGTTTGAAGAGTTCGACACTTGTCCGCTAGGGACCACCACAAGTCGATGCCCTAGAGATGGTGGCGATTGCGGCGGTGAATTAACCAACTACCTCAAAACCGTATTAGAAATTTTAACCTGGGCTGGCGACTTCTATACAGTATATATATTCAAAGGTTATACATAGCTACAAGTTTCAACGGTGATATCATACTCATACGACAGTGTTTTTTTTTTTTTTTTTTTTTTTTCGATTCCTCCACAACTACGCTGTCGAGTTCTCGTGTGCGACTGCGTTACACATACAAGTTTCAGCGGCGATATCATACGTAGAGACCTGAAAAATTTGGGGATTCATTTCGTGATACGTAGGGACTGGAAATATTCGTGGTTTCGATGACCCCTAGGATAGACTCCACGATCCTCTATGTACGCGGGAAAATAATTACACCAGCTCATTGGCTACTGACTCGTGACACCTGCTAAACTGGAATGTTTGTGGGGATTTTAAAAATTAAAAAAAGGCCTATAATTGAAAACTAACATTTTTTTTTTAAATTATGAATCATCTTTCTCGGCCTATCAGCTGTTCTTGGCTTGACTGTGTTCCAGGACAGGGTAAACAGCGATCAAACTTGGGACCCTGCTCTGTACAAACAAATATAAACTTTTTTTTTAAACAATGAAAATAAACCGTTTTCACAAAATCGCCTGAGCTGGAGATCCGCACGAAGTGTGATAACGGAACGCAGGATCTCGTGCGCGAGACGTCGTTAAACCCGCGCGGGAGTGCGCAGCTTTACGGGCGCGATAACAAACACGGCCCCGCATTGTTTCCCGGTTTACAGCGAGAAGAGAAGTTTCTTTTTTTTTATAGTGATGGGGTGTTATCACTTCCTCGCCTGTTCCGTTCACGCTGGTTTATAACGGAGATGGAGAAACAGTTTAAACCCTCGCATACGTCGACGCGGGAAACACGTCTATACTCCCGTGTGAACACCGCGTGTCATGTGGAGATACGAGCGACCCCAGACTGTGCAGTTTGAAGCGACCAGTGCTCGAAGATAACGTGTAGCGTGTCAAAGGAAGGTGCATTTTATTTAAGTGCGGTAGACGTTTACAAGGTCGCAGACAAAGTTAGTGACTTAGTTGTGCATATATTACAAAACCAGCAACAAAAAAACATTCTGCGTCGTTCGTTTTCGCTGAGTTCATTAATTGTTTCTCTAGGGCATGCTTCAATTGTTTTCGCACGTGAATTACGCTAACTTGCGACACGGCGGAAAAAGACAATGAATGAATGACATTTCTTGCGTATACCAGACAATGACAAGGACACACAAAAACACAGCACTGGTGAGTGCATATCACATCGAAATCTATTGTGCCCTCAGATTGTTTCGCAAAGATTCACTAGCACAAAAGCATTATATAACTCACATGACGTCTCTTTCTGATGGTGGTCGTGTTTCTCTATACGCTTGTCGATTTCCTTCGCTACTGAGACACCCAGGTCGATGTCATACACTACCGCAGCGAATTTCGGGGGAATATTCTCTCGACCGCTAAGTAAATTTATCGAAATGGATCATGAAAACAATCGATGCGCTTGCCCTGTTTGCCTGCAGCACGTCTGTGCCAGGGTTTCCCTGAGCATTCACAGGTTGCAGCAGTTAGCATAGTTAGCATTAGGACTAGGAGTATCGCTGCCACGACTGGCCAATCCCCGCACAAAGCAGACGACGCATGACAGACGATTACAAATACCGGCATGCTTATTCTTACCACCTCTTAGATCCGAGTCCTACTGGGCATGTTAGGAGTTGTAGATGTGTCCATACACTCCTCAATATAACCTATGAGGTTTCCATCATAGCTTCATAACTTTGGCTTCATAACTTTGCCTTCATAACTTTGGCTTTATGCAATAATGTCCCCCGTTCTATATGTACATATTAAATTACCATCTTCAGTTTATCTTCAATCAGTAAACAGCCTCGTATTTCCTCAGCTACGTTTGCTTCACAATATTCTCGCATCGTTCTTGACTTCCGTCTTTATATTCTGTCTTCTCTATGTCGGTTCTTTCGAAGTTATTACATTAACCCCCCCCCCCCCCCTCTCAATTTCATCTTATATTTCCTTATATATGCTACAGCTAGATATTTTACTAATCTCGTCCGTCATCACACTTCGTCAGGATGATCTTCTTTCCCCTATCTTCAAGAGAACCTTCAGTTAGCCAACATTTCTTCAGACTGATTCGTCAAGTCCTTATTTTATGAATTGTTGTCTTCCGTATTCTCTCTTACATGAGGGGGAGGAGGAGGAAGGTGGTAGGTAGGGGGATAAAAACCACCCCACCCCCCCTCAAAGTTGGAAAAATAATGTGCAAAATATCAGTGAAGGCATCGTGTTATAAGTATTTGGGTGATACGAGGTGAGCTGTTACATCGCTACTGGCGCCGGCCTGAAAGCGAATTCAGGTCCTTCCATGACCCGGACACCTCCAACGAGTCATGGTCGGGGGAGGGGGGGAGGGGGGGAGATAAAACTAGTTTTCGTGATGATACCGAGCTGATGGTCGCAGAGGGTCCCGGGGTCGAGTCCCGCACCGTTCAGCCTGGCTTCAGCCCCCCTCCCCTCGCCAACAGCTGGGCTGGTTCCTCCGCAGCCCCCCTGGTGTACTCCATTTGTTTATTTATTATTCATTCATTTATCTTTAGTGATAGCCAACATATAATTTCCAAAACCGAAAGGCAACTTAAATGTACAATAACCAAAACAGAGGAAATACGTACAAAGACACATTATACAACACACACACACAGACACACACATATATATACATTATGAAGATGATATAATTAAATAAATTTAATGAACCCAGAAATGTCAAGTAACTAACTGTAATAATTGTAATAGTGTTAGTAAAATTAATGCTAAAAATATAAATATAAATTAATATAATATTTAGGTATTAACTACCGTAATAAATCTAAGACAAAGTTTTTTAAGATTTTATAGAAGGGATTGAAAGATTGACAATTATTTACAATGAAAAATAAACCGCTTTAAAAGGATGGGAAAGGTCGAATCGACCATAAATGAGGAGAATATAAGAACAATAATAGAATCTGAACGTCTCGACAGAATCCTGTGGGGTTGGTTGTTGGCTAGATATTTTCATTGCGGAGACCTTAATGTACAGACACAATCAATACAACGTTTAGTTATTAAAACATGCAAACGATTTTTCATAAAATAGGGAATATAAAGAAAAATTAAAAACGTAGAAAAAACTTTGGCTGTAAAATTATTAAAAAATCACATAAGTGAAGCTTCTAAAATAACCAAATCTTAGTAACAAATATATAACTCATTTTGAAGGTAATTTTAATTAATTTAATCATTATATTATGCAATTGTAAAATAAAACCATTGAACTATATTTAGTTCTAAGATTTGGTTACCATAGAGAGTTTTTACATGTGATTTTAATAATGTTCCAGCCCTTATTTTACGTAAAACAATTTATTAAAAAAAACTATACACTGTAAGGACAATTTATGCACAATCAGGTCTCAGTAATGAAAATAATGAATTATGTCAAGTCGTTCAGATTCTATTATTGTTTTTTTATATTCTCATCATTCATGCGCGATTCGAACTTCCCCGTCCTTTCAAACCTGTGTATTTTTCATAGTAATAGTTGTTGTAAATCTTTCGATCCCTTCATAAAACCTCATAAACTTTGTTTTGTCGAGTCAAAGCTATGCCTAAGAACACCGTAGGTTGAAGCAGCTTGGCTTCTGGGTTGCAGCCGCGTCCTTGGCGAATAATTCACCGACGTTTCGGTCGACACTGCAGTAGCCATCATCAGGAAGCAGTTATCTACTGTGGGTGAATGCTCCCTGACGATGGCGACTGCAATGTAGACCAGAAACGTCGGTGAATCTATTCGCCAAGGACGCGGTTTACAACCCAGAAGCCAAGCTACTTGAGGACCAACGCGGGATAGTCGCTGATGATTTCCATTGGGCGCTGTTATGCATAAAATGAAACCAACACTAACTGGCAGACAACGCACAGCATAAACCGACAGACGAAAAGAATGCGCGCCAGTCCAGAGGAGACATCGCGCTAGAAGCACCAGCGAGCGTCGCGCTTATCATCCCGCCTCACTGACACAGATACACCCCTGACGAGGCGGGCCCCTTAAGATGGATAGGAAATGTGTAGGGCACACAAATATTTGGAGTGTGCGAGTGTTCAAGTTTCCAACGGACACACGTGCAAATCGTGCAGCGAGGAAGCGAAGGTAATTGCGACGGTTGGCTGTATCGGCGTCGCTACCGTGGTAAACGATTTGTAGAGACAGGAAAAATTCGCGGTTTCATTTCGCGATAGGCTAGAATCCAAGTGCTTGTTGCCGCTTCAGTGATTGGAACACAGTTTATCCTGAAGGACTGTGAGCCAGTGAATGACCCTCGACGGAAGAAGTATCTAATCACAAACATCCCAGTTTAGCAGGTGTCACGAGTCAGTAGCCAAAGAGCTGGTGTAATTTTCCCGCGTACATAGAGGATGGTGGAATCTATCCTAGGGGTCATCGAAACCACGAATTTTTCCAGTCCCTAACGATTTGCACGACGACGAAGTGGAGTAACCCGTGGAGATCATGGCTGCAGAAGCAATCCCGACCGGGTGACCCGAGGGCTGACACGTGACCGCTGACGGGAGACGCCAAGTGGCGAGGGCTTACCTCCGGCGCCGGGGCCCCGACCACCGCGCGTATCGATTCTCGCCGCGCCACGCGTTCTAAAAATACCGCGCCCGCCCCTCGTGGGGGGAGGCCGGCGACAGGCCCCGTCCGCGACCCTGCGTTCCGCGGGCCGCCTGGCGACCGACTGCCTTCCGCGCCCCTTCCGGCCCTTCCGCCCCTTCCAACCCTCCCGTACCCCTTCCGCGCGGCGCGCAGGCCCTGTCTCCCTACCCCCACCACTACACCAACCACCTGGCCCGGTGTCTCAAGACTTCCCTTCCGACCCTTCCACCCCTTCCGTACCCCTTCCAACCCTACCGTACCCCTTCCAACCCTACCGTACCCCTTCCGCGCGGCGCGCAGGCCCTGTCTCCCTACCCCCACCGCGCATTTAACGCTCAAAACTATGTAGTTGCGACGTTTTTAGACGTAGAAAAAGCCTTCGACAGGGTATTTCATGCGGGGCTGATCTACAAATTATTTCAAACTAATTTCCCCGACTGCTATATTAAGCTAGTCGCGTCCTACCTCGCAGACAGAACCTTCAGAGTGTCAACTGAAGGAGCTCTGTCTGATATTAAACAAATAAGAGCTGGCGTACCACAAGGCAGTATTCTTGGCCCTGTCCTATTCAACATATAAACATATGACTTACCACGCCCTGAACACCGCCAAGTAAAGATAGGTTGCTATGCAGATGATACTATACTTTACAGTAGATCATATAACCTCCAGCTGGCCACGGCCAGACTCCAGGATGCATTAGCTGTGTACCAGCAATGGTGCACATCCTGGCGAATAAAAGTAAACACAGCTAAGTCAGAGGCTATTGTGTTTACCCGCAAAAACCTTCCGCCTGTAGAACGCAGGCCACCCATACATTTGTTCAACGAACAAATCCATCACAAGGACGTAGTAAAATACCTAGGCGTACACATGGACAGGAAACTGCTCTGGCGCCATCATATTGACGCCAAGCGGGCTCAAGCCCATGCTAGAATGAGCTCACTATATCCAGTCATGAGTAGGCGATGTGGAGGCACAGTAAAAAATGGTCTGCTGCTCTACAAAGCACTCATTCGCCCCATAATTACGTACGCAGCCCCAGTATGGGCAACTGCTGCGAAATCGCACTTAATAAAGCTACAACGAGTACAAAACAAATGTATTCGGGCAGTTACAGACGCCCCAGTGTATTGTGCTGTAGCAGCCTTGCATCGTGAAACGAAGTCGGAAACCTTACAAGACTTCTACATCAGAACTACACAAACTTTTTACGATAAATGCGCAAATAGTTTAAATCCACATATTTCTACATTAGGAAATTATGATCCAGACATTAATGAGAAATATAAACGCCCAAAATCTATCCTGTCACACCGCCCGCCGTAGACGCGGACGCGGCGGGACTGCTCTCTGATTGGCCGGCAGCCCGCGGACCAATCAGCGCGCCCCCTCCCCCTGCTCCGAGCGCGAGAACACGCGCGCGGAGCGTACGCACACAAGCTGGCAGCTCACGTACATTAAGTTAATATTAAGTTAAGTTAATATTAGGCCCCAATTATATATAAGCACACATCATCCCACTACACACTGCACAACACAAACTATCAGGCGAATCAAATAGTCGTGCTTTGGCCCAGCGGGGCCCTAATGGAATAAGTAAATTATCCTTCGAAGATTAACAGCGTAGATGCTAGGCTAGAGTCTTTCAATGACAGAGGTGGCAATTTCTCTAACTGACCGACTGCCTTTTTCTGGCAACAGGTCGACCTGAAGCTATGTCACCATTCTGGAGTCTGGCTCGATGCCCTGCTCGCGACCGCAGCTCACACAGCGTAGTACTGCAGCTAGGACTTTTCAATGACAGATGGTGGCAATTTATCTAACTGACCGACAGCCTTTTACTGGCGACAGGTCGACCTGAAGCTATGTCACCACTCTGGAGTCTAGTCCGACGCCACAGTTCGCGACCGCCCCACTTACACGATCATATTACACAGCCACAATGAGTGCTAACTGGCAGCACGACGGGAAACGGCATAAGCCGCCCCCAAAATGACCAGACCTGACCAAACCAATGCGGACTAAAAGTCCAAGTGCCCCACCCTTGCATAGTAGTACTTCTACCACGCCCCACTCTTCTTCCAGGACCATCCTTCTATTCCTGTAATCCACCTGCTTGTAATAATGCATGACCTTTGCATCCCGCATGTATGTGCCCAGGGTTTTCCCTCTGTCTATGGAGGTTTTACCTGGGCCCAACTTATCTAGTTTTAGTCTAGAATTAAGAGTGAGGGGAGTTAGTCATGGCGAAAACATCTGCCATGGCTGGCCAATCCCCTCCTAGCACATGATGCACGTGACCTTTTCTGCATGGTTAAAAACCCGCATGTTTAGAGCGTATAGGGCTTGCCCTGAGACGCACTTAGAGTCTTCCCTACCTAGACCCCTCCCTTACACACTTAGTTTTAACTTAGGTTAGGAAAAAAAAACGCCTACCCCCACCACTACACCAACCACCTGGCCCGGTGTCTCAAGACTTCCCTTCCGACCCTTCCACCCCTTCCAACCCACCCGTACCCCTTCCAACCCACCCGTACCCCTTCCATCCCACCCGTACCCCTTCCGCGCGGCGCGCAGGCACTGCCCCACCCACCTCTTCACCCACCTGGCCCGGTATCCCAAGATGCTCGAACCAGGCTGTCTCACACTCAGAAACATGAGCGAGTGCCTTACTGTCCACTTGAGCCAGTGGTATCGTTAGTAGGTAACCACATTAACTATCAAATGATTATCCCGTGTCATCTGACCACCAAATTTGTAAGCACAGTTGTTTTTTTCAAACACACAAATAAATAAGGGTAAATAAAAATTTTTTAGCTAACCAATATTTTTTTTGTTTACAATTTTTTTTCCTAGTGACTTATAAGTAATAAAATTAATTAATTTTTAAAGCAGGAATTACATCTGAGCATTGCAATATCTCGACAATTTCTTGCCACAATGTGATTGATAAATATAGACAGTTCTCTAGTCCCGACAAAATGGCTTCCTGCTCTTCTCTCATTGGCTGTTGCGCCATGCGTCAGGAACAGAAATAAAATATATTCATTTCCCTCCTATGCACACGGCCGTCCTATGCGCTGTTGTGAACCAGTAGCTTCGAAAACATGGCGGTCAAATAGTATGCCCGCGGACTACTGTTAATTTTTTTTTAAATTAAGAAACCTAGCTTAAGGTAGCGAATAGGCACTGCCTTGTTGAGACACGACCGTAACCTAACTCGCAGGCCGTATTACAGGACGAGTCCAAACAGAATCTCAGTTAAGGGAACATTCCGGCAACCGTCTTAATAAACGGTGCCCTGCGCGAGGTTAGAAACTGGTTTTAACGCATTCTAGCTGACGTTTCGCTACCATCGATACAATTGTCACTGCAAACGTACTAGAGATAGCAGCACCGTCGCACAATAATAGAATGCATGGAGAAAAAGGTTGGTTTGAATCAAACAAATATTTGATTATATATGGCGAAACAAATATTTACTTCCTGTAACAAAATATTTTGTTGGCCAAACCAAATTTTGTGAGTAACAAAATTGATTCATTACACCCAACAAAATATACAGTTAAACTGACCAAACAATTTTTCTGGATCAACAAAATCTTTCCAACAGCAAAATATTTGTTTGAATCAACAAAATAAATGTATTTCCTCATATAAAAACAAATATTTTGCTGTGACAAACAAACCTTTCTCTCGGTGCGGCCTTTCTAATATTCACACGTACTTTTGAAATTGCGATGTTAATACATTATTACTTTACAGCGCATTTATAATACGTATTATAAAAGTCACGTGACAATGCTTCGCGCTTTTATTCCAGACTACTGCTAGCGGAACGAACGGTAAACAGCTACGGAAATGTTTGTGCTCTCTTGACACACCGCAGCACAAGCCCACTTCTACCTACTTCCTGTTGCACATTTCCGTTCCATCCACGAGATTACTCAGACCAGATGTCGTATACCGAGGACTAAGACGTTGCACATCAAAAGGATGCGTCATGAACTAATTACAATGCCTCTAAGGGAAAAAAAAATTGGTGTCATAATTCTCAAATATCTTGAGTTCTTTTTTTAATTACAAAAGGAGACGATTGATTGAACTAATGTCAGCTAAGTAGTGGTGAAGCTGTTATCTGAGAAGCGTGTTGCCCCAGCAGGAGGTGCGGGCACCGGATGGTCTGGAGGCCGCGGAAGCGACTGTACACAGCATCCCTGGGGCTGGACCGCGCGTCTGGGACGTCGGGCGACACAGGTCTGGAACCGCGCCGAACCTCGCGTCAACACCCCCCCTTCCTTCCCAGCCGTGCTGACGTCACACTCGGCTCGAAGGCTGTGCGCGCGGTTATAACCGACACTCGCCCTCTCTTGGGCGGGCTGTTTGTCTGCTGCACACTGCCCTTGCGCGTGCGACTCGCAGGAGACTTTAGTCTAGTACAGTCAGCGAGGGGAGTTAGTCATGGCTGGCCAATCCCCCTCCTAGCACATGATTAGAGACCGGAAAAATTCGCGGATTTATTCGGCGATAAGATAGAATTCAAATACATATACCTCTTAGATAATTTTGCTATTGGCTTACTGTTCAACAGGACGAACCTCAACCAGTTATAAACCCTCAACCATAGAAGGATCGAATCACGGACAAACCAGCTGAGACGAACTTACAAGTCGGCAGCCAATGAACTTGCGTTATTTGCCCGAGTGCACAGGGGAATGTGCAGTCTATCCTGAAGGCCATCGAAACCGCGAATTTTTCCTGTCCCTATTCTTAGGACAACACAGTTCACAGTTCCGACATCTCGGGAACTGACGTCTGTTCCTGTCATCAGGCACATACTGGTAGCGGACACAGGCAAACATGGGGTTCGTGTGTCGGTCCGGACCAGTTGCTTACAGTGAAAACTTTCTTGGAATAATCCATGCATTGGGTGAATTTTCTCGGACATGCGAAATTGTAATTTTTCACTTTTTGTCATGGGAAAATTTCATAAAAGCAAAATTATAAGTAAAATTGGGTCTACGTGCGTCGTTCTGTACTTGAATTAAAGTTAAATAGATTTGCTACCAACGATTTTCCTTTTAGCATCAGTATTTTTCCCAATATTTAGTTTAAAATTTTACCCAAAACTTACAATTTCTTTTTTTTTTTTTTTTGAAAACACGACCAATATCTAAAGTGCTGTATCTTGAGAACTATAGGGCGAGCAGAGCTGCGGTTGAGCTCAAATTATGTAAAATATAGTCAGTCGACTTTAAAAACTGTAAGAGTGGGATTTTCGCTACCACATATACTTTAGAAATTATAAGCGGAAAAAAAAAAAGGCTGTTAAAACTGCGCTTTTTTTTAAGCGAGTTTCTCAAAATACACCAGGAAATGTTGTTGGATAACTCCAGATTTGGATTTAGCGCAAAAAACAAACATAGGGAACGATTAAAAAACAGACTAATGGACTTTTTGCAACGAGACGCGGTTTTTTTTCCGACACAATCTGCCTGGGTTATTAGCCGAATTAAAGCCCAAAATGGTGATTCCGAGCACGTCTGCTGGTTCGTCGATGATTGAGTCCCGCATGCGCGAACACAAACACCCGCAGCACAGCACACGCGCAGGTTCACGCAAAAAGCAAACATTTATCCTGGAGCGGCCATCCGTCACGATTCCCGCTGTCCGCTCTGACATCCGGGGGGAAGGGGGGTCATGGCGGACCCGCCAATCACAAACACACGTGTCTGCCAAACATTCAGTCAAATAAACCCTGAAGGGTAGAGACCGGAAAAATTCGCAGATTCATTCGGCGGAAGGCTAGAATTCAAACACATGTACCTTTTAGGTGATTTTTCTATTGACTTACTGTTCATGTGGACGAATCTCAACCCAATTATAAACCCTCAACCTAAGAAGGATCGAATCACGGACAAACCAGCTGAGACGACTTACAAGACGGCAGCCAATGAACTTGCGTTATTTGCCCGAGTGTACAGGAGAATGTGAAGTCTATCCTGAAGGCCATCGAAACTGCGAAATTTTCCGGTCCCTGCTGAAGGGCCGTTGAGAAGGAACCAGTTCGGGAGGGGGGACAGGAAAGGGCAAAATTTCCTACGTCCGGTTGACGAGTTTTGAGATGTATTTTTTTTGCTGCCCAAGTTTATCCTGATAATAGCAGAACGAAAATTACAAGTCCATTGCTATGATGATTCAATTGAAACGTTACAAGTTACGCGATACGGCACAGTTCACGTTAAGATGTTACAGCCAAAGAAAGTTTACATAATTTAGTAATATTGTAGGGTTTGAAAATTTTTTACACTGCCTAATGGGGATGGACACGGTAAAACTATTATACTACCAACCCCCCTCCCCCCCCCCCCCCCCAACGGACACTGGACACTTGTGTCGTTTAGATCAGGGGCGCAAGACTCTGGATTCGCGAGGGGCGGCCTGAGGGTATTTGTGTTTTTGAAAGAGGGGAAGGGGGAGTTTTGGTGGGTTTTAACCGGTGCAAGTCATCTCTGGATAGAGTGATACGTATTTTCACGTCTACACGTATCAAACCCACTACACAGTAGGGGCCGGAAAAATTCGCGGTTTCGATGGCCTTCAGGATAGACTGCACATTCCCCTGTTACACTTGGGCAAAGAACGCAAGTTCATTGGCTGCCGACTTGTGAGTCGTCTCAGCTGGTTCGTCTGTGATTCGATCCTTCTTTGGTTGAGAGGGTTTATAACTGGTTGAGATTCGTCCAGATGAACACTTGAGCCAATAGCAAAATCATTATAAAGGTAGATGTATTTGAATCCTAGCCTATCGCCGAATGAATCCGCGAATGTTTCCGGTCTCTACTCCACAGTGACGCTGAGGCCCTCAGCGGGGGGCTGACCCCCGGGACAGCTCCGTAGACACGCCGCCAGCCCCTGATCTCGGCCCCAGAGGATGGCCCGGAGACGTCAGCCGAGCGCGCAGGTATTTCGGGCGGGCGTCGGAGGAGTATCGATTGACGGCACGCCACGGTCGATTGTAGTCGATACTCGCCCCCTCCTCCCCAACCATCCCCACAGGAGGCGCAGTACGTCGGAGGTCAAGTGTTCTGGTTTCCTGGGGTCGCGTCAAAGGGGGGAGGGGGTCTGAAGGAAACTGTTACCCCTCCTCTCTCCGCAAACACACATCCCCCTCACGGCTGTAGGCAACTGCCTGTCCCCCCCCCCCCCCGGGCTAATTAATAAATTTTGCAACTTAACACAAATACATCAAACCAAAAATACGTCAGGCCTATCGAAAGACATTTTAACCACAACATAACTAGAGACCGGAAAAATTCGCTGATTCATTCGGCGATGGGCTAAAATTCAAATACATATATACCTTTGAGATGATTTTGCTATTGGCTTACTGTTCATCTGGACGAATCTCAACCATTTATAAACCTATCAACCAAAGAAGGATCGAATCACGGACAAACCAGCTGAGACGACTCACAAGTCGGCAGCCAATGAACTTGTGTTGTTTGCCCAAGTGTGCAGGGGAATGTGCAGTCTATCCTGAAGGCCATCGAAACCGCGAATTTTTCCGGTCCCTACACAGAACATGTCCAACCGACTACAAAATCTTTTCCCGCGCGATACACAGTTTGCAGCATTATCCACCTCCATCTATGCTACGAAATATACGCTGCCAGTCTGAAACGCAAAATTATTACATTTTACCAAACTTTGACCGGGCCCATAAGAACAAGAATCACTACCGCAATTGACGTAATTTTCATAAACAAACTCAAAACTAAATACCGATGATTTCACAACAACCACTCTTCATTACACCAGGCTATCTATAAAATTATATTGACTATGGTTTAATGAAGTTGAATATCCAATATTTAACTATAAAATAAATGTTATGGCCTAAAAACAGTTGAAATCAAGATGGCGTCTTTTAGTTCTCTATCTCTCCCAGGGCCGGTGCAAGGTAAAATGGCGCCCTAGGCGAAAAATCTTAATGCCCCCCCCCCCCCCCCCCACACACGGCGGTCACCCCAAAAAACATTGTCCGTGCCTCAAAATACATCACGTAAGCCTAATATTTTGTCAACAATCAAATGTAAGCAGGCTTGTGTGCTGTTACGTGTCGTGCTGCGCCGCCCCCAGCTACTTGGCGCCCTAGGCGGTCGCCTAGTTCGCCTACACGGACGCGCCGGCCCTGATCTCTCCTCCATTTAAGTTACGATATTCATGGTTAGAGCCAGGAAAAATTCGCGGGTTCAATGACCTCCAGGATAGACTCCAATATCCTCTACACACTCTGGCAAATGTTAACTATTCATTGGCTGCTGACTTGTGAGTCGTCTCGACTGGGTGGCCTGTGATTCGACACTTATATGAGTGAGGGTCTCTAATTGGCCCTCAGTCCTCCAGTTTAACAGTGATCCAATGACAGAAGCGGCACTAAGGTATAATTATTTGAATTTAAGCATAACACGAAATGAACCCGCGAATTTTTCAGGTCTAAATTCATGGTTAACTGCCATTTATTGCAGTGTGTTCCAGAACCACCTTGTTCCCACTACTTGCTCGTGCCGTGTGATGGCCACCCGTTACCGCCCACACGCTTGGCCGCTCATCGGGGCCAGTCCCTCCCACCCAACACGAATAGGGCGATGTTCGCCTTTATCGCCGCATTAAACTGCGGACCCGACACCCGAAACGACAAACATCGTCGTAACGTCACCGACCACGCATCTGCTTTCACCCCCCCCCCCCCCTTTCCCCCTCCCAACACTCCTCACGCAGTAGCACCCCACGTGACGCGGCGGCAGTTGGTTTTAACGTTGTTCGCGTGTCCTGCCGAGCGCGCACGAAGACTGACACGCACTGGGATAAGAATAGCTGCCAGTGAAAACCGTTCGAAACAAAAACATTTCTTCTAGATAGCGAAAATGATATTTGCAGCTTGATAACCAAACATAATAGTACTATTGTTCTATAGTTTCAAGAAATTATATTTAAAAAAAAAATGGGTGCGTTGTACTGATGATTTACTCGAGTTAGATGCTATACCGACTTTGCGCGAAAAAAATACTAACATTAATTTTGCATGCAAATAATTAATATAAATAAAGTAATTAAAGGACTGGAGTGATATTGGTAAAATTGAAATTAAAAAAAAAATACATACCAAGTTATTCAATTTAAAATTTATCTCGGTTATTTTACTAAATAAAAAAAATTATTTTAAACACTTGTCTATATTAATATTTGTTTGACATATATATTAAAGGTAATATAAAACTTTCAGAACATGCAACAACTTCCTAAATGACGTTAGCTCCCATTGCCATAACGAAAAGTTTCTTTTAAAAACCAAACTATTTAAACCTCAATACGTGTAAAAAAAAAGAATTACTGAAAAAATAACATCGTGTATGAGCAAAAAGATTGTTCGAATATGTTTTTCTTCTCCGTAAAGAAAGTGGTTTTACAGTGTAGATAGACTGTATATATGTTTTAAAAAGCAATTCAAGGACTTTATTACCACCGCGACCAGCCACGTGGTCGCAGGGCCGCCCATAAACGCGGCGAACTACCGCCGACTAGCGCTCCCAGCGGCGGGCGCTGTAACCCCCGCTGAGACAGTCGCGGGCGCGCGGGAAAAACAACCATAACTGGCCGGCCACTCCACGTCTCCTTCGTCTCGTCGTAGTTTTAATTGGCCAGCGCCGAGAGAGCCTTCCTCGTCCTCCTGCCGATACCCAGCACGTCTGACTGGCGAGTGTGCAACGTAAACCGTAAAAAAACGCACGGCCGCTGCGTAAATACTAGGGACTGGAAAAATTCGTGATTTCGATGACCCCTAGAATAGATTCCACGATCCTCTATGTACGCGGGAAAATTACACTAGCTCATCGGCTACTGACTCGTGACACCTGCTGAACTGGGATGTTTGTGATTAGATACTTCTTCCGTTGAGGGTCATCCATTGGCTCACAGTCCTTCAGGCAAACTGTGTTCCAATCACTGAAGCGGCAATAAGTTACACGCACTTGGATTCTAGCCTATCGCGAAATGAAACCACGAATTTTTCCGGTCTCTATAACATACTGCGATGGCAGGTGAATTATGGATGCTAGTACGGGCACACATAAACAAGTGAAACGTAAGAGGTAGGGATTGACATCAAACGGTTGCGCGCGCAATTAAAAGAAGTTACTCCTGGCTCGGAGACTTACTACTACTAGCGGCATGCATATTTCGCGGAAAGATTCCGAGACCACCTGAAAGGTTAAAACACTGAAGCATCGCCTGTGTTTGGTTGATTTTCTTTTCAGGTACATGTCTAGGGGCAGGCACTTTTCGCGAAAAAAACATCTGAACACTTATTAGACTGCAACAAGGTATACCCGCACCTGTGGTTTCTTACTTGTGATTGGCGGCCGTCTGCGAGAGAATTCGTTGCCTTGTTTTACCGAGCCACTCAGGACAGCGTTTACTTCCGCACTGAATCACTGTGATTGGTGTTGTTATAATCGATGTGTACCCGGGAGAAACTCTCCCGATCACGAAACACAGACGGTGCTACAGTGTTTTAACTTTCATCGAGTCTCGAAATTTTTTCGCGAAATCTGCATGTCCCCGTGTATTGATCACGGGTTATTTGGTCGCAAGTTAGAATGCGAACCTTCGTACTCTTGCACTGTGTTCATGATTGGCCCGCAGTCATTTGGATACGCCCCTATGCGACCGTGAACCAACGACACCCAGCTTGAAGAAAAGCAAGCGAATCAGGCATTGCCAACTAACAAATACAAAAAAAAGAGTTCTCACTTGGAAATCAGGCAATGGAAGATCAAACGTTTCTAATGCAAACACAAAGCTATGAATTCTATCCTGACTTCAAACGAATTCGCGAAATTTGCGGGTGTGCACGCGAAAGAAAACAGGTGAATCCGGTCCGGAGATGTGTCAGCAGCCAATGAACACGTGTCATCGACTTCATTATGCTAATTTTTGGTGGATTCTAGCCTGGCAGCAGAAGGAAGGGAAAAAAGTTATCGAAATGTTGCAGTCTTTGCTAATTCATATCGAGCGTTGCGAACACAGCTGGACACTGAGAAGTCCCACAGGACTTTCCCCTCTTCACCCCTCTGCCATTTTCCTTCCATCCTTCTGCAAGAGCCACCGGGGGTTCATGAATAAATAACTGATCAGCTAAGTGGCGCAACGGCGCGGCATCGGGCCAACCCTCCCACCCCTACATCGCTGATCAGGGGCCGGGGGAGGGGTAAGTGGTGTGCCCCATCATTCCCTTCTATACGACCCAAACTTCTGCGATCACACTGTCGGAGCGCGCATCCCGACTTACACGCGCCAGACTCAGCACTTCCACCGCGAGCTGCGAGGCGCCGGGAAACCCCAATACTTGCCCTCGTGTAACAAGGGATATTGGACTTTTTTTTTTTTTTTAATTTTTACTTGTAATTAACCTGAAACTTAGGATTCACACCAGTTCTTCCCGAGTCCACGTTCGTGCTTGTTTTTTTTTTTTTTTTTTTAAAGACTATTCGAATTTAAAATTCCAATTATAGCAACGTAAGCCCTGCCAACAAACAGAAATAGAATAAATCCCTGTGTTTTTAAGGCTCAACGCCACTGCAATGCCTTGTTTTTAATAAAAAAAAAAAAAACTTTTTTTTAATATCATTTTTAACTAGAGACCGGAAAAATTAACAGATTCATTCGGCGATAGGCTATAATTCAAATACATATACCTTTATAATGATTTTGCTATTGGCTCACTGTTCATCTGGACGAATCTCAACCAGTTATAAAGCCTCAACCAAAGAAGGATCGAATCACAAACAAACCAGCTGATACGACTTACAAGTCAGCAGCCAATGAACTTGCGTTATTTTCCCAAGTGTACAGGGGAATGTGCAGTCTATCCTGAAGGCCATCGAAACAGCGAATTTTTCCGGCCCCTATTTATAACATTATAACAAAACTTATTCCAAAAAATTAAAAATATATATATTTTTTATAAGCGTGTACATTTGTTTTGTTGTTTCAACGCATAAAAAAATTAAGAATTGACGCGATTTAATGAATATAAAAAATTATTAACTGTTTAAAGTTCAACAATTCGATGAGTTATTTATATAAATTATTCGCTAAATAAAACTAGCATGCGTGTGGTCCACCAATAAATTAAAAAAAGAAAAAAAAATGTATTTTGAAATAATGACAGAAAACAATGTGCACGAAGAAAAATGAGCCGTGTATTTCCGCCTTAATAGGTCATAAAACTTCAGGGCGAAAGCCCAACAGCATTTAATTGAACAATGAATCATCAAGTTATTTGATTTCATTTTATTCCCAGCTTCCGTTCCAATTTCCAACAGTTGGCACACATGCGGCAAATATCCGCCCCGCTCATAAAAAAATATAATGGTAAAAAAAAATATCGATGGCTTCACTCACTGGGGTAAGCAATGTTTAGCTTTGGTTCTTTTGCACTAATCCAAATAATATTTTCACTAACCTTAAAAAAAATCTCCAACAATAAATGGTTCGCTTTTAAATGAACATTTTATTTTCTGGAGCCCTGATACAGTAATTACGAATATTTCTGACCACTTTGCATAACTGATATATATATATATTTTAATTTAAGGTAAAAAAAATGGCATTTTCGTAGTTCAGAAAATTCTCTATGAATTTTCGTTTGGATACAAAATGATTAATTATAAAATGGATCTCCAAAATTTTGTAAATAAAACCGGGTCACGAGCCCATTTTCTGTGGCAAATCTGACCACGAGAACGCGGCCTAAAGAAACGCGGAAAACACACACACAACATCCTTGCACTGCGCGCGAAAGGCTATTTCGTGGTCGAAGGAAGCGACGTCTTCCGAAAGCCTTCTGCCGCCACGGCCAGATACGAAGAGGAGATCAAATCGATTACCAATAATCGATAAGGCCGGCGCTTCGGACAGCCGGGGGGACACTGCAGCTGACATATGCCCCCCTCCCCCCAAGTCCCCAAGGGGTCGGTGATGTGTAGAGACCCGAAAAATTCGCGGGTTCAATGACCTCCAGGATAGACTCCGCTACACTCTACACACTCGGGCAAATGCCAACTGTTCATTGGCTGCTGACTTGTGAGTCATCTCGACTGGGTGGCCTGTGATTCGACACTTCCATGAGTGAGGGGTCTCTAATTGGCCCTCAGTCCTCCAGTTGAACAGTGAACCAATGACAGAAGCAGCACTAAGGTATAATTATTTGAATTTTAGCATAGCACGAAATGAACCCGCGAATTTTACGGGGTCTCTAGTGATGTGGAACAGCACTTACGTCGCCCCGTGGACCAAACGCACGGGTTGAAAGGTGACGGAGGCCTAACCAACAAGAAGCCAGCAGCCAGCAGCTGACAAGAAGGGCGAGACAGACACTGCAGTCAGCACTGTCACCACCTTCCCCCTTCCACCAAGGTATAATTAGTCAAAGTGGGGGGGGGGGGGGAGAATGCGCGACGAGCGGAAACGGAAGCCGCGGGCGGGCTCTGAGAAGTCTCCGCGTGTGGCTTTGTGTCTCTGCTTTTATTTTATTTTTTTTCCAATACAAAAATGATGGTTGGGGGTGGGGGGGATACAGAGGTTCATAACCGAGCCCTGAGCGCTTCCCACTCAGGAACCACACCAGGGGGAGGGGGGACGAGGCACTCTCTGCGATTGAGGGCTGCTCGCCCCGGGGCGGATGTCTGGGCGTGGAGACTGGGGAAGCCTTCTTTTCACAGACGAGAGAGCCGAAACCCGAAGTTCCCCGAAGTTCATGCTTTTTTTTTTTTACGTATCTTTAATGTAGCTATCCTAACCAAATAAACTGTCCACAATGTTTTAAAGTATTTATAATGTAGCTAACCTAACCTAATTGACCATTAGTAGAGACCGGAAAAATTCGCGGATTCATTTCACGATATGATAGAATCCAAACAACTATACCGTTATATTGCTTCTCTTTTTGGCTCACAGTTTATCTGAAGGACTTTGAGCCAATGAAAAACCTTAAACAAAAAAAGTATCCGAATCGCAAGCGTCCCAGTTGACAAATGTCACGAGTCGGTAACTAATGAGCAGGTGGCATTTGCCTGAGTATGTAGGGGATTGTGGAGTCTATCCTAGAGGTAATCCAAAGAGCTAATTTTTCCAGTCTCTAACCATTAGTATCCTTTCATCAACACCGAAATATTTATTTACAATGAATAGAGACCGGAAAAATTCGCGGGTTCATTGCGTGATAGGCTGAAATTCAAACATGTGTATAATTATGCTGGTTCTGCTATTGGCTCGCGGTTTAACTGGAGCTCTCTGGGCCAATGAGAGACTATCGACCAAAGAAGAGTCGAATCACAAACTACCCAGTGCAGACGACTCACAATTTAGTAACCAATGAACACGCGTGCTTACTTGAGAAGTGCAGAGGATAATGGAGGCTGTCCTAGAGGTAATTGAATCCGCGAATTTTTCCGGTCCCTACTTATACAACACCAAAGATGCATGCACAACAGTATGGCGTATCATTAGGGGCGTGCATATTTCGCGAAAATATTCCGAGACTAGCTGAAAGTCGAAATCACTGTAGCATCGTCTTGTGTTTCGTGATATGGGTGCGTTTCTTTCAGGCACGTTTCAATAATTGTTACAAAACCAATCACAGGCGTTCAGTGCTGACGCAAGCGCACTCTGAGTGGCCCGGTCAAATAAGACTCGCAGGAAGGTCCACCAATCACAAGGAAGAAGCCAACTGTTGCGGGTATGCCTTGTTGCAGTCTGATAGGTAGGGACTGGAAAAATTCGTGGTTTCGATTACCCCTAGGATAGATTCCACGATCCTCTATGTACGCGGGAAAATTACACCAGCTCATTGGCTACTGACTCGTGACACCTGCTAAACTGTGGATGTTCGTGATTAGATACTTCTTCCGTTGAGGGTCATTCATTGGCTCACAGTCCTTCAGGCAAACTGTGTTCCAATCACTGAAGCGGCAATAAGTTACACGCACTTGGATTCTAGCCTATTGCGTAATGAAACCGCGAATTTTTCCGGTTTCGAGACATTGCAGTATTGCACTGTCTGTCACGGGAAAATATTATCATAAATGCAAAATACGAAATAAAAATGATTCCCACAAAATCAAGCCTAAATCAGATAAATTCAACGATGGTCCTGAACAGGCATTGGGAACAACACAACGACGACAGCACAGGTGAAACACATTCAAACTTAATTATCAGTCAGCACAAGAATTCCGTGGAAGGAATATAGTCACGGAAAAAATAACAGCACAGACGAACACACTGGGCTAACAACGATAAAACACTTTCAGCAATAACAGTACAAACTTTGAGTTTTTTTTTCCTTAACCAATGCCTTTTTTTCTACCATTAGCAATTTTTTTCGATGTTGCGTGTCGGGTGGTCTACCCTTCAGGGTGACGCTTCTCTTACACAACACCAAAGAAGGACGCAAGAGGAAACCATGACAACCAGTGCACAACTGAATGGCGTACTGTAGGAAGTGAAGTAGTCGTGAGCGTGTATAGATGTGGCAGTGGCATAGCAGCGCGGGCGTGGGAGGCGATAGTGGCGGGCAGGAAGGAAGCAGCCGCCCACCACTAGGGACAGGCGCCCCCCCAATTAGCGCGCCCGACAACACGCCGTTTGTCCACGCCACTGAGTGCGCTAATGTCCGTGGGGAGCACACACACCCGCGCATCCCGGAGTCAGTGAAGCCAGTGAAGCTATTGTGCTGCTATCTCTAGAGACTGGAACAATTTGCGGATTCATTCGGCGACATGGCTAGAATTCAAATACATATACCTTTATAATGATTTTTCTATTGGCTTACTGTTCGTCTGGACGAATCTCAACCAGTTATAAACCCTCTCAACCAAAGAAGGATCGAATCACGGACAAACCGGATGAGACGGCTCACAAGTCGGCAGCCAATGAACTTGCGTTATTTTCCCAAGTGTACAGGGGTATGTGCAGTCTATCCTGAAGGTCATCGAAACCGCGAATTTTTCCGGTCCCTAGCTATGTCTAGGATTTTTACAGTAAAAATTGTATCGATGGTTGCGAAACGTCCACTAGAATGTTTCTAGCCTCGCGCAGATCAATGTTTTTTTTTTTTTTTACGGTTGCCGACTTGTTTCCTAGGGACCAGAAAAATTCGCGTTTTCAATGGCTTTCAGGATAGACGGCACATTCCCCTGTGCACTCGGCCAAGTAACGCAAGTTCATTTGCTGCCGACTCGTAAGTCGTCTCAGCTGATTTGTCCGTGATTCGATCCTTCTTTGGTTGAGGCTTTATAACTGGTTGAGATTCGTCCAGATGAACAGTGAGCCAATAGCAAAAATCATTATGAAGTTATTTGTATTTGAATTCTAGCCTATCGCCGAATGAATTCGCGAATTTTTCCGGTCTCTAGTTATTTCTAACAGTTCAGAAGTGGAATTTCTTTGTACCACCAAATAATAATGCCTCGCATTTTGACTGCCCGGTCAGAGCTTATCTGGCGAAATGAGTCCTGGGTTGGGTTCCTGAACGAGTCACGAAATGTTTCAATAGTGGGGTTGTTTGTTTCATTCTGAGTGCCTCGGCTATTGTATCGTACATTTTCGATATCGATACCAACAGGCAGCCACCTCACCACCAGGGTGCGAGAGTCCGTGGTCATAAATCAAACGACGGATACAAATATGAAAGCGGATCTCACGGTGCCGCCAACGCCCCCCCCCCCCCCCCCCCCCCCCCAATTGAATGGTTTACTCTTCTCTACTCTGACCAACTCTTCATCCAGACCATCCTGTCTTCTGTATACCCCCAGGGGTTTTACCTGTGTCTACGCGGGTTTTACCCGGACCCAAGTTAGCATAGTTGTAGAGTGTCATGGTTAGAGACCGGAAAAATTCGCGAATTCATTCGGCGGTAGGCCAGAATTCAAATACAAATAACTTTAAGATGATTTGGCTATTGGCTTACTGTTCATGTGGACGAATCTCAACCAATTATAAAACCTCAACCAAAGAAGGATCGAATCACGGACAAACCAGCTGAGACGACTTACAAGTCGGCAGCCAATGAACTTGCGTTATTTGCCCGAGTGTACAGGGGAATGTGCAGTCTATCCTGAAGGCCATCGAAACCGCGAATTTTTCCGGCCCCTAGTCATGGCTAGGGACACCTGTATTTCTCGATTTCATTTGATGTCAAGGTATTTCACAAAACACTGTAGCTTTTTCTAAGAGTCGTGGCAAATTGTGAGGGTGCAGCAGTACTGCGACCACATTCTCATTGGCCCCGTCAAGAGCGGGACGACACCTCTCACTGACCTCAGCCAATAACCACAGGAGAAAAGCTACAGTATTTTGTGAATTACCTTGACACGAAATGTATTCGCGAAATACAGGTGTCCCTAGTCATGGCCAACAGCAGCACAAAGCACGCGATGCATGCGACCCTCTCCCTGCATGGCTAATCCCAGAATGACCAGGCGTATAGGCTTCGGCCAGACACGCCCTTTAAATGCACTTAGTTTTAGTTAGGTCAGGGAAACAAACTGCTGTTCGCTCGCCGGTCAGAACAAACTAAAATTGACCGAGAAGGTCTCCCGGCAATGTTCGGGTCTAGCGACCCCCCGCCCCTTCTCATCAGATTCCCCCCCTCCCCCCCCCAACCCGGGAGTTCCATGCATACAACATGGCGATACTAAACAGCTGTTACGTCTCCATAATTTACCGCCAGATCGTTAGCTATTTATATTAACTATGTTCTGGCAACACGGTCAGATATTGTAAATAAAAAATGAGTAACATCGTAATTTTATTTCTGATAGTGTTCTTCCTGTTCCTGTACGAACGAAACAACGTTTACCACGAAACAAGGAAAACTTATTAGAGTGCAGTTTCCCGCTGTATGTCGATAAATTATTATATGTATTTACAAATGTGCATTTCGGTTAAAGTATTCGCCTAACGAAATAAAAAAAGGGCAGTTTACACACGGTACATCTTACTAAATTTCATGTAACACTAACTCTTAATTAATTACTATTTTAGTTTCATATGCTAGTATGATGTTAAAGATCTATACAGTGTAGTGTGAATTAGACTAAAGGCAAATTCGTAGAGTTGATAATTTGTACGTTAAACATTGAAAACATGAAATTTTATATTCTATTAACTTTTTTGCTTTAAGACGACAATATTATTCGCTTGAGAAACTTTAGACAGTGTTGCAAAATAAATTAATTATGGTGTTCTGGGGCAAGCCATCACAAGGAAATAGGGGCTAGTTGTCACTGTGACAACATGCCCCATGTAGCGAAGAAATATTAAATAGCTGACTTTTTTTAAAATAAAAATATTTGCATTTCTAGTCAAATCTGTTAGGGATCAGCATCAAACTATATTTCATAAGTAGGGGCCGAAAAAATTCGCTGTAACGATGGCCTTCAGGATAGACTGCACATTCCACTGTACACTTGGGAAAATAACGCAAGTTCATTGGCCGCTGACTTGTAAGTCGTCTCGGTTGGTTTGTCTGTGATTCGATCCTTCTTTGGTTGAGGGTTTATAACTAGAGACTAGAAAAATTCGCGCTTTGGATGACCTCTAGGATAGACTCCACAATCCCCTACATACTCAGGCAAATGCCACCTGCTCATTGGCTACCGACTCGTGACACGTGTCAACTGGGACGCTTGCGATTCGATACTTTTTTGGTTGAAGGTTTTTCATTGGCTCAAAGTCCTTCAGATAAACTGTGAGCCAATCAGAGAAGCAATATAAAAGTACAGTTGTTTGGATCCTATCATATCGTGAAATGAATCAGCGATTTTTTCCGGTCTCTATTTATAACTGGTTGAGATTAATCCATATGAACAGTAAGCCAATAGCAAAATCATTATACAGGTATATGTATTTGTATTCCAACCTATTGCCGAATGAATACCTATGCGAATTTTTCCGGTCTCTATTCATAAGGTGCTCATGGTAATGTCCAACGACCTACGTCGGGGATTATGGTTCAGCGATGAACACCACAGAAAACCCGCGCGATATACCCACGGCCCCTGGGTGGTTTGGGGGGAGAGAGGGGGAGAGAGAGAGAGAGAGAGAGAGAGAGAGAGAGAGAGAGAGAGAGAGAGAGAGAGAGAGAGAGAGACAGTCTGGGCATAACCGCAGCCTCACCGTCTTTCACGGCTCGCCGCACTCCGAACTTAACGCGACGCAGCACAAACAAACCGCCAAGAACGAAACAGACGAGATCTCGTTAGTTTATTTATACTCCGCGACAACGCCCCCCCTTTTCCCCTAGCCCGGGGGAAGTCGCTGTGTCACCTCGAGTCTGGCTGGAGCGTGTGCAGATACGCCCGCGCTCCGTCCGGGGAAGGAACCCTGGCACACTGTCACAGTCACACTGTCACACGGTCACACTGTCACACTGGCCCACTGTCACAATGGCCCACTTTCACTGTCACACTGGGACACTGTCACTTTCACTGTCACACTGCCACACCTCTGCTTCCAATGAAGTTGGTAGTACACGTAGGTGGTTTACGATCACCCTGAAAACATCACTAGCGAACCCATGTTTGGCAAGTTTGGTGACTGGAGTTTCAAAAACAAGGTTCGACGGAACCAACCAGCGAAAACGTAAGTGAATCGCGTTTCTGTCCCGTATGAATATTTACAATGTAGAAGGACACCCTGATGTGTTGAGCAGTTTTCAAGTTGCGTGGTTTCTTCTGCAGGAGCGGCAGGTCCATAGAGCAAGGAAGATGAAGAGTGGCAGCTCAGTGCTATTACCTACCAACTCTCCTTTTTCTTTCTTTGGAACTGTGCTGTGTTTGAAATCAAGTCGTTAACTTTTTTCGTAAGTAAATGTGATAACGTCTTATAAATCGGTGAACGGCTGCACGCACGAAAAATTGTCACGTTCCGCCTGAGCCGAGCGCGCAAGGTCCCGGCCAACCCCCGTGCGAGAAAATCTTCTATAATATCAAACAGGTTAAGGCTGGCTTTTTAACAAATTGTTCGTGATTATATTTTAACCAATTTTTTAAATTTAGACTCGCTCACATATATATTTTTTAATTTTCAATTATGTTTAAGAAATGTTTTTTTTAATCCTAATTTAAAACATATATTTTGATGTAGGCATTTTTCAACCACACAGTCCGCTTGTACAACTAATCCTGTTCTTCATAGGCGTTTATTCTAACTTGTCTCATCTTGGTTATAAAACCCCGAGGGGTATGCAAGAAGGAATTTTCTTTTTTCAAATACTTCGATCTGTATATTATTATTAACCACTACTTTCTTTTAATTCTTTTAAATTTGGTTTAAGGGCGTAATTCCATTGTATGTATATATTTACTATATAGATTACACGGCATAGACAGAACATAAATTTACCAATCCCTCTATTTCATTAAAAAATATCTCAGAGATGTTTAGAATAATTTTTGCTTCTAAAAATTGTTGTTATTCTTCTTGAAAAATTAAAAATTATTTTCAAATTTAAGAAATGTTATTATTTGGCTAGATAATTTAACCGATGAAGAGTTGGCTTTAGTATTTAAGTAAGTTTTATATATTGTTATAACTTTGTACTTATACTTTACTTTGAATACTCTTTTTTATTTAATTATATTTTCTTTTATTCACGTAACAATGTTATAATTTATAAGTTTTTTTGTTTATAAGTAGGGACATTATATGGAATTTCAATAAATCGCTCTTTTTTAACTTTCATCTTTATAAAACATAATGTTAAGGTTTCTTAGGTTATATTTTATATATTTATTTCTCAGTTATTACACATTTATAAATGTTTACGTTTGTCAAAATACCGCATGTAATTTGAAGTGTCTATATGCACTCAACATACAAGCTTGCTTTCGTGATGTGCTAAATTTCCTGGTTAATTGAGTACCTATATATATTTAACAATGTGTAAAAAAAGGGGGAAAATAAATTATTATTATATGATTATGTATGATTAAATGGGATTATTAATCATATGTACAGATTGTTCCTACCCACGGCCGGCATTCTCACGGTTCCCTCCCACATATGCGCCCTATCAGGGCAGGGTGGGAGAAACTACCAGTACGTTTATACATTCCAGAGCTATATAAGTTAATTATCTTTGAAAGATTTGTGCAGTCGAGAGATTTGAGTCGCACCTGTGTTTTCGTACCATGTGCGTCTCTGCCTGAGGACGGGAGCAGATAGCAGTTCCCGAAACGTCGCTTGTTTCTGTTTTGGAAAACTATTGTGTTTGTTTCGTCTTTTTCGTTTTGTCGTGTTTTTGTCACGTTTCAACTGTTGTGCTGAATTTTTTTTTTTGGGTTCAATATTTTTGTGCTGCCATCATTTGTGGGTTTTTTTGCGTTCTCTTAGTCCATTTTGCTTTGTTTTTCTTTGTTTGTTGACCATATTACTGTTATGGAATATTATGTGTTTATATCCTGCTGACAAGAGCAATTTTTTGCTTAATTTGTGTTTTCGTCTTTTGGGTTTTTTTTTTTTTTGTAATTTTCTTCTACAGACAGGCATGTGCTTAGCAATGGCGTATGTCCAAAAGCTTACATCAAGTTATATAAATTAAACATAACTGCCAGGGATCACTCCCTCATTTTTCGATCGGGAAGGTATTGGGGCTTCGGCAATGACCAGCGGCGCCCGAGGGCACACACTGGGGGGGGGGGGGGGGTCGCACGACCCGCAGCCACTCAGAGGCGCGCCTAATTGGACCGCGAGATGACAAACTACCTGACCCCTCCCCCGCCCATCCTGAGGCAGACGGCTTCCGGCGTGAAGGCGAGGGTGAGGCGTCAGCGGGTCGCATCCCCCCCCCCCCCCCAAGGGCAGAGAACACCTCCGAGGTCAAACCAACTCCTTGCCGTCGAAACTACTTCCTACCCGAAGTGAAGCACGTCATTCCAGTGACCGGGAAAACCACCAGTCGGGACCAGAAAAATGAATTCGCGGTTTCGATGGCCTTCAGGATAGGCTGCACATTTTCCTGTGCACTTGGGAAAATAACGCAAGTTCATTGGCTGCCGACTTGTAATTTGTCTCGGCTGGTTTGCCCGTGAAGATTCGATCCTTCTTTGGTTGAGGGTTTATAATTGGTTGAGATCGTCCAGATGAACAGTAAGCCAATAGAAAAATCATTTAAAAGTTATATGTATTTGAATTCTAGCCTATCGCCAAATTAATTCGTGAATTTTTCCGGTCTCTAACTACCAGTTAGATGATGTGCCGTCCAACTAACTTTGTGGTTAGAAAACATTTGCACGCTTAGCATAAATACTTAAAAATTATAAATTTTCTTGTGGTAACTTGCAGCACTACTGATAATGTGTGCGTATGGTGAGTTTGAGGAAACTGAATGCAGGTGATTTCGTAAGGTACATACATGTAATTGGTGTCTGCATTAATGAAAAAGTGTAGGTGTGGACATTGGTTGGAAATGTAGAATTTTGATTGTGTGTATATACACACATTAAATTTAATTTGCTTTATCTTTAACACAGTTCTATATTTAAAAACTATTTTGTTTCGTGGGTGAATCTCTAAGCATTTCTTTTTTTCTTCTATTTTGTATGGTTTCTGAATTCTTCGGTATATTTAGAAGAAAGACTACCTATTATAGTCGTTGCCACGGTGCGACTTCAGGAAAAATTTAATATAATTTTTTGTTTTATGTTCCACAGACCCCGAAACTGTATATAATTTGATACTGCCGTAATTTCCAAACTGATACATAAAATATGGTAGTAAAAATCTCTGTCGATTTCGTTAATGGGCATAATCTCACCAAAAGGGAAAAAAATGGGGAAGGTCTTTTGATAAACAGAAAAATCGCTATAAGCCCCACAGTTAGAGACCGGAAAATATCGCGGTTTCGATGGCCTTCTGGATAGACTGCACATTCCACTGTGTACTTGTACAAATAACGCAAGTTCATTGGCTGCTGACTTGTAAGTTCGTCTCAGCTGGTTCGCCTGTGATTCGATCCTTCTTTGGTTGAAGGTTTATAACTGGTTGAGATTCGTCCAGATGAACAGTAAGCCAATAGCAAAATTATCTACGAGGTATATGTATTTGAATTCTAGCCTATCGTCGAATAAGTCCGCGAATTTTTCAGGTCTCTACCCGTAGTATGACAAATATCGCATCGTTTGAACGTATTATAACTCGTAGGAGTAATACCAAAAACCTTTGTTAAAATACATTTTTATACGACCAACCATAACTGCAGAGGGTTGAAAAAAACATAACATGGAGGACAAAAAAATCCGTAACTTCCTTGTACATCTTACAATTTTTAACAAAAAAAAAATTGTCTGAAACAATTTTTGATGTGACAAACGATTGTCCAAGAGATTGAAAATAACACGGGTAAAATATAGATAAAATAAATCAATTTCTATACCATTTACACTATTAAATATGTTCTTATTTATGGTAAAACCTAAAAAAAAATTAAATATATAACAATTAATTGCAAATCTTCTAAACATTATCTAAAACTCTGGTCCAAAACAATTTTTGATTAGACTGCGTGGGGTTAAAAAAGCTCATGTGGGAAACTTTCGGTAAGATTTGTTTCAGATGACGATTTGGTTATTACTAACAGTTTTTAAAACGTATCTACTTCTTATTTGATACCAAACATCCTAAGACTGAAATGTAAAACAATTCCATTATAACATCCCAAAATGTAGAAGCCGTTAGTAACAAAAATTGTGCTTATTAATTATTTGTTTTCCGAATATCCCGACTACTGACTTCAGTCTGAAAACTTGCCTGTTTGCCAATGCTGTATTTTGGACACTCTTGTGAACGAATCAAACTGCCAGCGCCACTCATGCAGAAATTCTGTCAATTTGGTAACCAATTAAATATATATATACATATATACATATATACCTATATATATACATATATACCTATATATATATATATATGCAGATAAAAATTAAGGAATATTTCAATAGTCATACATTTTTGGTATTAAAAGTTTGTAAATCGAAATGCTCTTTCACAGCACGCTAGTAATGGTGACACCATAGAGGTTTTCATGTAGTTTTGCGGATAACCGGGAAACAATGACATTGAAATCAACAGCCTATGTACAGTGGTGTCCATACAATGTATTTCTAAGACCGGGATTCCGACAGAATTATTTTTTACGCTCGCGGTCACAACATTGTCTGTGTGACATGTACGCAATGTACACGTCACTTTTGACCACTGAAATAAGTATTTTGCAAAAGAGCGATTCCGGCTCTTGAGACGAGTCGTCTCAAGGCCAGTAGTACCAGAGGGGAGGAGGGAGGGTGCTAAGAGCATGGGCAGGGAGAGGGGGAAGACCAAGAACGACATGCTATACACGCCGTAGCGCGTTTACGCCCCAGTCTAACGACGCCCGTAACTTGGCCTGGTCCCCCGGGCTGTCTCGGACCTGAAATAGCTCGCATTCGTCAAAAGCGTAGCAACGTTAACAGGAACAATAGCATCGGCGGACTGACGAACACAGGGTAAAAAGGAGGGGGGAGGGGGGGGGGGGGCTATTGTGCCCGCGGAAAGATAAGAGAGAACGCCCCGGGGGAACAGCAGACAGTCGCAATCTCTCCGGGGGGGGGGGGGGGGGGAGCTTTGTTCCCAAAATTACTCCAAGCAGCCCGCGTGGGAAATTTAACGACATCCTGTCTGCGCCCTGGTGTTACCGCGCGCCCTCCCCTCGCCCCTCTGGCCCAGGCTCTGCTGGCGGGGAGACAGGTCGAGACCTGCCTCAACCTCCCCCGCCTGGCGGAGCAGCGCTAGCGGGCTATTCACGTGACACGAGTCAGGGACGTCACCGCGGGGAGAAGCTGCGGCATTACCAACACATTTTCCCGGTCTCTAGTGATTAGTTAACACTTACTAAATTTCTGGTGATCCAATTGAAAACGGAACATAAAATGCCAAATAGCTGTCATGTGTTAAATTTACAGGAATAGCCAAGGCCCCCCGCCTAACCGGACACACATACGGTGTGCAGAGCTTCAGGGAAAAACAACGCGATTTGTAAACTACTCAACATATCCGGTCGGGGTCTGCTTACGAAAAGCATTCAAGAGTTTCGCTGAGGGCCGAAAAGAACTATTATAATTTTTAAACTGTATTTTTAGAAGAATTAAAATGGCTGAAACACATGTTTTCAAGAGTAATTTTTAGGCGTAAAAAAAAAAACCAGTGATCATTCTTGAAAGCACTTTAGGGACTTGCATTACACCTTTAGCTTCATTTTTCGGTCATATAATGTTCCGGTCACCGCTCAAATTTCCCAGCTGTCCTGTGACGACGAGAAGATTGCGCGCCAGTTCAGAGCCTTGCGCTTAGAGGCTATACCGCGCTAGAAATACCAAGGAGCGTCGCGCTTATCATCCCGCCTCTCTAACACACATACACCACTGACGAGGCGGGCCCCTTAAGAGGCCACTCCAGTGTTTCAGGGGCACTACGCAACCCGCGTTAACCTCATAAGATTCAATGCTATTTTCATTTTGCTTATAACTAATTAACTAATATAGATTTCGAAATGATGCTTGCGTGATATGTAAGACAACGATGCTCTTATCAAAGCCCCTTTCTACAAAAACGTGCATAAATAATGGTTCAAACCTAGACAATACACTTATACATATTAGTAAAGATTAGTATAAAACCATAATTTATACACGTTTTTGAAGAAAGGGGCTTTGATAAGAGCATCGTTGTCTTACATATCAAGCAAGCTTCATTTCGAAATCTATATTAGTTAATTAGTTATAAGCAAAATGAAAATAACATTGAATCTTATGAGGTTAACGCGGGTTGCGTAGTGCCCCTGAAACACTGGAGTGGCCTTTTAAACTCAGACCACTGATGACTTCTGACGGTTCAGGTATGCCGTAACCTGGGAGTAGAAGAGACACGTTTTGGGACGGTAGTTTTCGCACCGGTGCTAACGTTACGTACGAGAGGGTGGTGAGAAGTGGGACCAGCCCAAGAAAACGTATCGGCTCACGGCAACGTCCGCCACGCTTCCCCACATGCTCAATCATCATCATCATCATCATCATCATCATCATCTCGTAGGTCAAAACAGAAGCATACACTGAGTAGTTCTGGTTCTCTGAACCTGCTAGTTCTTCTAACACCAGTCCAGTATCGGACACGAGTCTACATTTTCATTGTCTGCAGTCCACGACAGGGAACAGATTCATGAACAATTTCCATAGTCTGATCCTACCGTCGATTTGCAGTTGGTTTGTCATTGGACCAAACTACCTCGGGGAGGCGTGTCTAGTCAACTGTGGCCCAACTGAAGACGTCGCTGAAGCATAAACATGTTCTGAGTTTACCCTGTCGTTATTACAATTTTACAAGAAAGTCTTTGGAAACTAGTCACCAAATTATTTTCTTGTAAATACAAAATACAACAGAGTAAATGCTATAATACATTTCTGTGGAATGTATACATTTAATGAATCATCTAAAAGTCACAATTATTGAATTATTATTATTATTATAGTCTCCCAAATTATGATAAACATGGTAGTACAGTAAACAGACTGTAAGTGCTACACAAATGTGTCAGAAAATGTAGAATGTTTTAATTGTGGTACTACAGCAACATTATTTAGCGACTAAGATTCCTAGTAAAACGCAGAAAACATTTTTTTGGTGTGTGTGAGTCCGGGAGTTTCAGAGTCGCCGGCCGAGGACAGACAACATAACAAAAAAAAATTGGTTGTATGTAAAGTCGGTTTACGGACGATAGTTTAACGTGACGTCATAACAAAACATTGATGAAATAATTGAATACTTTTATGAATAAAATTGAATCATTTTTATTTTAATAATAAAATAATAAATACTTGAAACAATACTAGTAATTAGATTTTTAAAATGCAAGAATAATTAATCTTCATTGCCGAAATTGTTGTTGTAATAAGCAATGAAAACCACATTAACTTTTCACTTCACTTTATAAACAGTCGACGAAACAGTTCACGTGTAGATGACTTGTAATTTATTTTAAAAACTGGCGTTTAGCTATAAAGTTTAAATATAATTATGAACAAGTTTTCATATAAATAAACTGTAATCAAATATATATCATCAATTATATGAATCACCATAATTTTTTAGTCAATTTATTAGCGTAACGGGACACAGCGTAACGGAACAATGTGCGTAACGGGACACTTTTTCGTGCGTGCAGCCGGCGTTCAACGATTTATTAGACGTTATCACGTCAAAAAAAAAGAAGAGATTTATTTGCAACGCAGCGCGGGAAAGGCCACTGTCGAAGCGCTCCGTAAGTTAATGGGCTTTCGGAAACAACCCGAGCCATGGCGGGATTACGTCATCGACTATGTTGTCACGGAGGATGAAATACGGGGCTCAGTCGGTCTCTCTTCCCGCGCACAGCTACGTCATGGCTACGCCATATTTGTTTAAACCGTTTTCATGCTGTCGCTAGTTTTTTTTTTTTTTTCGTTCGATTTTGAAATCTTGCCTCCATTGGTGCAGAGAAAACACATTAAGGCTGTATCCGAATGCACATGGATGCGCCCACGACACACAAATGCATACATCTCTTAGCAAGTGCAGCCACAATGTGTAGTATCAGAGTGCATTTACTGCTAGCAACACCTGTTATCAGTTAGTGGTACTAATGTGGACGTAGCCATTTAGAGTCGTGATATCTACGAATATTCAGCATCACGTAAATAACGACCAATTAAAAAAAAATAATGAAGCGTAAATGTTACAAATGTTAGCGATCAAAATAGAAATATTGATATTGTAGCAGGTCAATATAGTAAAGTCGTGGAAAATCCGAGACCGAGACAAGTGATGGACAGTGAACATGGCGGTATGAGCCACACCTAGCGTAAACAAGTTAAGATTTTTAAGTTTTTGTTTCACTTTAATTGTTATTAATTATATATTTATATATATATGTATATATATATAATTTTGAAGCATGGATACATTTTTAAAACTTTGGAGTAATATGAAAAAAAAAAACACAATAAAATTATTTTCAGTACAAGATCAGTTTATTTGTATGGTTCAGAATTCAGAGAAAAACAGCGCCTAAGTCATGGAGGTATTGCTTCTTACCTCCATGGCCTAAGTCACCCATTAAAACGCACACAAAATTGAATTTCACGCGTATGTTTGCAGCTGCCGCCGCTGGGATCGCTGTGGTAGGGCACCTCGAGCTTCGCCCATGTTAACAGGCCTGAGTTTCTTGTATTGTCTTCTACAATATTTGGTTCAATGTATAAAAGCCTAAATTTAAGATACTTTCGGTTATTTCACATTTATATGTTCAAGTAGATAACATTTCCACACATTTCAGCCCTTTCCTTTGATTTATTTCGTTACAATTCATGGATCTAATCATTGAAATTCGTTTCTATTAAAGTACACTTATTTCGTTAAAAATGGGTTCTTTTGATGATTTTTGATTTTTTTTACTTCATTTTATTTATTTAATTACATTTGGGTACAAATAATTTTATTTCTATTGTATTCGTTTCTATTAAACCCCAAAAATAAAACTCAATACTAAACACGAATGACTTCGCAGGAAAAAACAATTCGTGGCAGCCAGTCACTGTTAACTCCAGTGATCCCATTCAATTATATACTGTGCTTTAACTAAGCCGAATTGTCTCAATTTAACGACAGAAAAAACAGTTGAAGCAAAAAAAAAAAAACTCATGGAAACAGATGGCGGCTTTCGGTTATAGTCCTCCCCTCCACCTCCACAGCACTGTCTGACACGCCATGTTGAATTTTCCAATTACCTTGTGGGTTCACTGCATTGTTAGGACAACGCCCTAACAGGATTACATGCCTGGGGGAGTATCGATGATTATTTTGAGGTGTGAACCTAATGTACATGCATTGTTAGTTCATTACATTTGTTCCAAGGGGAATGAAATAACATTTTAAGGCTGAAATTAAAATTAGTAGAATTTTTTCTTTCGGTATTTTATTTTATTTTATTATGAAAAGGATAAGAAAGTCAAAAGATTCGTGAGAAACTGTTCTCTACACGCACTTGACTCTATGAGTGTAGAACCCGCCTACCCGGACACACACACGCTTTGTAGAGCTCCAGAAGATACCACGTGGGTTGGAAACTGCTGAAGATATTCGAGTGGGGTCTGATTACGCAAAAAGCATTTAAGAGTTCGCTGAGGGCTGAAAAGTACTTTTAATTCCGGATTAAGTTTTTAAAACTATTTTAAGAAGAGTTAAATGGCTAAAACGCGTGTTTTCAGAGTAATCTTTAGGCGTAAAATAACCGGTACAGATTCTTGAAAGCACTTAAAGGACTTGCATTACACCTTTATCTCCATTTCTCCGCAATATAATGTTACGGTCACCGCTCAGATCTCGCAGTTGTCCTGTGACGACGAGAAGACTGCGCGCCAGTTCAGAGGCGACACCGCGCAGACGACAGCATTGGATACCAGGCAAGCCCAAGCGTCAATGCTTAAAACTGTTGGTTTGCTCCCCAAGAGTTGGTAGCACGAGACAGCTCCCCACCCCGCTCCACTGTGTCAGAGCTGTATCGAGGCAGATAAAAAGGATTCACCGCTAGGTCCGAAGTCTCCACATCCGGCGCGGCACTTTCAGCGGCACAACAGCCAATGACTTGATGTAAGCTTTTGGACACACGCCATTGCTAAACACATGTATGTCTGTAGAAGAAAACTACAAAAAACACAAATGACCAAAACACATATTAAGCAACAAATTGCTGTTGTCAGGATATAAACAACACACAATACTTCACAACAGGAATATGGTCAACAAACAAAGAAAAATGGACTAACAGAACGAAAAAAAAACCCACAAATGACAGCACAAAAAATACAGAACCCAAAAAATTCAGCACAACAGTTGAAACGATACAAAAACACAGCAAAACGAAAAGAAGAAACAAACACAATAGTTTTCCAAAAACAGAAGAGAACGAAAAAAAAAACCCCACAAATGATGACAGCACAAAAATATTGAACCAAAAAAAAAAATCAGCACAACAGTCAAAACGAGACGAAAACACGACAAAACGAAAATACTTCCTTGTGCCCGGCACGACTATCCCTGATCAGCCCCTGGCGCGGCATGTCCATAGCCCGCCATACTCCCAGTGGAGAGGTAGCCCTCCAGGGTGTTGCTTCTGGGGTCTATGGACCATGAAACGAAAAAACTGTAAAAATGTCTGTTTATTTTCCCATAAGTCGCACCATGGTAATGGCTACCAAAAAAAAAAGAAAAAAAGCGCGAGGCCATCACGAGCGATAGAAGTGAAACTTCACACATAGAGGGACAGGAAAATTTGTAGTGTATACAAATATATGAAACACGTTTTACAAGTGTGCAAACGTATACCAGCGTACAGGCGGAGTGTACAGGTTAATGCGGAAGTATGCACGTGAACACGTATGTGCGAGTGAGCAAGAGCACAAACATGCAATAGCGCAATGATGCAAGTGTGCTGAGATGCAATCATTACCATTGATCGGTGTTGCTGGTATCCGTTTTTCGGCACGTAATTTGATAGGTAAATTATGATACATAAATTCACCTTCAGTAAAGTACATACACGATGGAGTTTCATAATAATTGAGACACACGTACCGACGAAGAACCTGCAAAGAGTCTTACAGTTGAATGACTAATTTATTCTTACTCTCCTGCTCCTCTCTACAATCGAGCTCCCCACTCATCAGCGTTGAACTTTTCTTGTATCGTTACGCTCTGATCTGAACTCACCCAAACGGATGCAAAGAAGATTCACTTTAATAAGTACAACGGAGAGCATTGCCTTTTTGCAGTTAAACCTCGTTAGGCGCGTTATGAAAAAATGATGAGAGCGAATTTCTACGATGCGCGCGCACCATACACGGTTTTAAAAAAAGTGTCCTACAATTAAAACTACATATGTGCTTTTAAATCTTACCCTTTAGTGACTGCTTTTGAATACTGACCCATATAATATAAACATTTATTTATAATAAATAAGTATTATTAAAAGAAATTGTGTTTGTAAGTTTTTTCAAGTATATTTATATAATTGAGGTTATGTTCCCGTATTTATAATTTATTTGTATTATATATGATAAATTATTACTTTATTATTTAAAATAATAATTAAAATTGATAAAGAAGAAATAAACATTAAGCATTTTTAATGATTTTAATTATTAATATGATTTATCTCAATTATTTTACTAAAGTAAATAATTAATTTTAACACGTGTTTATATTAATAATGATTACTGAGTATCTATTGAATTTTTTTAAAAAACTGTATTGAATTTATACTTTTACCAACCGGGTTAATAATATCACTCCTGTTCTTTTATTTTCTTATTTACATTAATTGCATGCCTGCAAAACTAAAGTTAGTTTTTATTTTATTTTACCAGAAAAAGTATAACTTCTAACGCGCATACAAAGAACACGCACCCACTTTTTTTTTTCCAAGTCACGTAAATTATCTTCAACGCATATTTTGGTTGTGATACCACATACAAGAACATAACAGTTTTAATTGCAATTAATTTGAAGGCGTCAGACGTATATAACGACCGTTTCAACCGAGAAAAAAAGTTATATCTTTTATCTTCATCTTGATTTATTTCTTCGATGCAACGGCGGCATTCGCAACTACTCGATTGGGATGGAAAAGAAAGGGGGGGGATACACTTCTTCTGGTTTCACCTGCGTAATATACACACGAGCTGGAAAAAATTTATTCCCTTTTAACGAACATAGTTTACTTTTACTCGCTCGTTTACGGCCACGAGCGTCCGACCGGTTTCCGAGCGATTTGGGTAATTTAAACAACAGATGACTAATGTGCGTCACGCGCGACAAATGTTTACGCTATCGCCCGCGGCAAATGTTTGGAGAGATCGTCTCCTTATTTGCCGACCGGGGCGGCTTATCTGCTGTGCCGCGCCGCCGTGACCCGTTCCCCTGCACAGACGCAACAGCTCGGCAACGCGCGAAACTCTGTTCCGCTGCGCTGCATGCGCGCATCATAGTTCTCCACGTAGTTGTTTCGGTCAAGGGGGAAGAGGGGCAGGGAAAAACTTGTGAAATCTGGCTTTGCTTCTGCAACAACACAAACATTAACAGAAAAAAAAAAATATTTTTTTTTTTTTTTTTAATCTTTCAACGTGTTATTTTGTAAGCAGAAAATACGCTTTCTGTTTTTAGTAGAAGCTATAAATAACTAAACAACACAATCCAAAGAATATGTTTTTAAGGGGTAATTTTTTATGAACTATTAGTAAACCGTTTGTGGCATTAATTTTTTTTAACACTTTTCAATACCATCCTACAATTCGAAATAATAACAACTTTTTTTTCCGCCTTCGTTGGGAAGCGGGGTTACATTCATTCCGAGGACATTTTCTAACGTAACCGACAACCGTCAGCACATTCAGTGAACGGGTTGGAATGAACTGGACAGCACAGGCAGTTTTGGACAGAACTCTCTGTTTTCTCAACGCACGTAAATTTTTACATCGGCTGACAACAGCTTGTTCTCCGGATGACTATGTAGGTACACATCTTAGTCGTACATTCTGGAGGTTTCGCCTGTGACAAGCCAGGGGCTCAACAACAAGGGGGGGGGGGCAAGGGTATTTTGGCCCCCCCCCCCCCTTCTGAAACCATGAAGTGGGGGCAAACGGGGGCAAAGAAAGTGCTGTGTAATCAATTTTTAGATAATAAAACTGCTTAAATAGCACCATTTTCCACCTTGAAATACAAATTTTCCAGGGGGAGGACCCCCGGACCACCCGTTTCAATAGGATGATTCTTTATAAAAAGGTATATTGCCCCCCCCCCCCCCCCGGCCCTTTGGAAATTTAGTTGTTGCGCCCCTGCCTAAGATGTACATCAAGTTCTGTCCCTGCCCGAACACGCCCGAATATTCACCTTCGGCCAACCTCGGGTTTATTTATAGATATTTATATTTCTCTGTTTACTTTAATGTAGCTATACTAACCTAACTAACCGTCCATAGTGTTTTAAAGTGTTTTAATGTAGCTAACCTAACCGACCTTTTTTAATATTTGAATTCATTTTTCCTGCGCAAAAAGAAAACAAATCCTGAGGTTGGCCGGAGGTGAATATTCGGGCGTGTTCGGGCAGGGACAGAACTTGATGTACATCTTAGGCTTCTCGTGCCACACGCGTCCTGGCGGTCACCAGAGTCTACTCCGGGGTAGAACCGGTCGCCCTTCCCCCCCCCCCCTGCCCCTCCTGCAGGCCCGCGGAGATACAATCCTGGGTGCTGGTGTTGTCTCCCGCCAGACTGTCCCCCCCCCCCCCCCTGCGGGGCTACAGACAACTAATCACAACTATTTACATCCGCGCCACCGCCAGCAGCCACTGCGTCGCCTGTGCCCGGAGCTCATAGAGTCGCGAAGCACGTAGAGAGCCTCGGAACTAGCGGCACGCGCGTTAAGGCGTGCCTCCCATTTCAGGTCATGATTTTATATTTATATTAGTCACTGATCAACTTTCAGACTTTTTCCAAATGTTTAACTTTCACGAAATTAAAAATATATATAGTGCATACTTTTTACATAATTAGCTGCCAAAGTTACATTTTTAACGTTTTTGGGTTGTACAAATTAGGAGAATTAAATTTATTGCAGAACTGAAACTTTTTAGGTTCAACTGCAATGCCACTGGCTACTTCATGACAAGGTTTGCATTGCTATCACAAAAACCCATTGCATGTTTCTTGGCTGTCAAAATCGTAACCAATTTGAGAATTTTGAAATGCCAGGTAAAATTAATTAATATATTCTGAAAGAAATTCAAACCATTTCTTGAAGTAGCCAGTGGCATTGCAGTTAAACCTACAATGTTTCAGTTATGTAATAAATTAAATTCTCCTTATTTGTACAACCCAAAAATGTTAAAAATGTAACTATGGCAGCTAATTATGCAAAAAGTATGCGCTGTATATATTTTACATTTCGTGAAAGTTAAACAATTGAAAAAGTCTACAAGTTTATCTGAAACTACTGTAAATATAAAATCTTGACATGAAATGGGAGGCACCCCCTTAAGCTGGGCGCATAACTGAAACAATAACAGTAGTATTAGTAACGGCAGGTCGTGTGCACGGGACACAGGCCGTGCGCACAGAAGAAAAATGAATATATTTTCATTTATTTTACGGACGCATGGATCAACAATTCAACAAACAATGAGAGTAGAATAGGAAGCCATTTTGTCGGGACTAGAGAACTGTTTTTATTTATCGATCACGTTGTGGCAAGAAATTGTCGAGATATTGCAACACACAGTTGTGATTCCTGCTTTAAAAATTAATTAATGCAATTAAATTATAAAACGTCGGTAGCAATTAATCTTAGATAGAAAATAAAATTTATGTGTTTCGGTGTTAGAATGGCTACATAGAAATTTCACATAACCCAAATTTATTTATAAATTGAAAATCTGTGTTCAGAAATTGCTCGTCAGAAGTCACAGGATAATCATCGTTAGTTGACATAGTTATTGGTTAAAACTGCCAAAAAATTAAATTTCATTAGTTGAAAGTAACAGATGTCATCTGTGAACCGACCACGCTGGGCCTGCTATGCGCTCGCTTGTGTTTTTTTTTTAAACTGTGAACCCGGCTTTAAAAGGTTCACGGAAACAGACAGGCACGGGTCGCCTCACACGGTGTCACGACTATATAGCGGACTCGCTGGGGTTCGAAGTTCACTTGAAGTACACATCAGTCTGCCTCACGTTTATCGCTGGACTACAGTTCCCTTGGCGACCCTGGGGTAGTTAGTTATTGACAAGTACTAGAAGTGGCTACCCAACAACCCACCATGTGACCTTGTTGGCGACCAATGAGCAGATTATTCCGACCTTACGGCCGGTATTCTCACATTTCCCTCCCACATATGCGCCCTTATAAGGTAGGGTGGGAGTAACATTCCAGTTCTCTTTCAAAACATTCCAGAGCTTTTAAGAAAACAGAACTGTTAGGTATTGGGAAGGTATTAGAGCTTCGGCAATGACCAGCGGCTGGGGCCACCAACCCAGCATAGTCACCGCCTCAGCCCCTTTACCACTCTCAGCTAACCAGACAGTCGGCTGTGTCCTGACGACCAATGAGCAGTCTAAAAAGGCTCGAACATGCATAGCCAGGTTGAGTCTAGTTTGGAGTGAAATTTGAAGCCATCACTAGAGACCGGAAAATTCCGCGGTTTCTCTTCGCGATAGGCTAGAATCCAAGTGCGTGTAACTTATTGCCGCTTAAGTGATTGTAACACAGTTTATCCTGAAGGACTGTGAGCCAATGAATGACCCTCAACGGAAGAAGTATCTAATCACGAACATCCACAGTTTAGCAGGTGTCACGAGTCAGTAGCCAATGAGGTGGTGTAATTTTCCCGCGTACATAGAGGATCGTGGAATCTATCCTAGGGGTCATCGAAACCACGATTTTTTTCCAGTCCCTAATAGCCATCACTGGAGAGTCACCCCGGCCAGATCCAGCCTCCCGACCCTGGACGAGTCATCCCGCGGGGTCGGGACACGTCAGACTCCTCGTGAGTCGACCTCGACTACTCGCCAGGCACGGGCGACTAATTCCCGTCTGCGGTCTTTTATTTCCCTTCTTTCTGTCCGGCGACCTTCGATCTCACCACGAAAGAATTCAGATTCGCCGCGCGCGCGTTCAGTTGGCAAGCCTGGCTGGCTCCCGTGAGGTCGCGCGACTTCTTCCGAGGTCACCAGGGGAAGGGGAGGGAATTTTTTTTTAAGAAAACAAAAAAATAGAAAAGAAATAAATTTGAACGTGTATTCACGAAAAAAAAAAAAAAAAAAACTTACATTACTTTTGACACTAACGCATTGGCACATGGGAAGGGCCATGCGTATTTCCCGAAAAGTTATAACACTGTATCATTGTCTGTGTATCCGTGCAAACCAATCACAGTAATACAGTGCGGAAGAAAAGCGTCCTGAGTGGCTCGGTCGAATAAGGCGACGAGGTTTCTCCCAGACGGCCGCCAATCACAAGGAAGAAACAGTCCTCTGCGGGTAGGTACATACATACGGGTTGCAGTCTAATAGTCGTTCAGATATTTTCTTCGCGAAAAATGCCTGCCCCTACACATGGTCCTGCGGTAGTAGCCGTAGCGACGTGGTTTCTCATACATGAACACACTGCCTCCACTGATATTTTGCAATTTTTTTTTTCATACTTGGAGGGGGGGAAGGGGGTTATGGCCACGTCCTCTCCTCCCTGCGTCCGCCACTGGTGACGCCTAAAGCCTGTTGTGTTTCGCGACAATGGCACTCACCAAAACACGGTCGCTCGTCCTTAGAGAACCCATCAATCAGCGGTTGGGCCACAGCCCTACTGTGCAGAAGCATCCAGAACAGCGGCGCTTATTCACGCCACTCCACGCAGAGGCGCGCGGAGTTCCCAGGCCACACAGGGATAGAAAACAGCGCCGGGGAAGGATGGTATGGGGGCAAGGGGGTGACAAGGCAGGGCCGCTATAATTCCCGAAGGTATGCGTATGACGTCAGTGGCCGTGCGGGACCGCCATGCCTTTCGTGTACATGCCGCGTGTCGAGGCCTTGTCTTCCGCGTTCGTAAACAATGTTCTGAAATTTTTTTTTGGCCATTTTCATGTTTCTAAACATATAAAAAAAAAAGGAACAACTATTGTTAAAGCTTTAGTAATGTTATTTAGTGTTGGCGTATGTTTTATCTGCACAGGATTTAATTGATCATTTTAATGGGAACAGACTATCAGGAAAGCGTTCGATACAACATGGCGGCGGTGGCGTGCGGGTGTCCGGACTTTAATCTCAAAACCTATTGCAGTGAACAATCAGCTTGGTGTAACAACCGCTCATCCGCCTTCAGCGCATTCTTGAATGTATTTCGTGAACAGACAGCCTGAGCGCGCACGACTGTGAAAGACTGCAGAGGGCCGGCAGGTGCGGGTCTGGACCGGAGCAGCAGCTGACTCCGCCACCTGGCCCTCACCCGCGCATCTGCGCGCATCTGCGCATCGCGCGCGTTCCGTATCCAGCTCAGCATGCCTCCACGTCTCGTGACGTCGTCGCAGGTCGAGGCAACTGGGGGAGTGGGCGGACATCGGCAACAATCAAGTTTAGGGCATATCATCATAAAAGAATTCACAGTGACGCAAATTTACAGAACTTACAGATTTACAAACTGGAAAAAAAATATTTCAACGTTTTTTTTTTCCTTCAGAGCTAAACTTTTTGAAGCTTTTTTTTTTTTAGTAATTATTAGCATAGTAAAATGTTGAATATAAAACAAACACTTTAACTGAGTAATTAAGGCGTGTTTCACTTATGCAGATGTATTTCAAATGTTTCTCTATTGTTACACTTCAATTTTCTATTTTATACACATCTCTATGGAATAGGCTGATATTTGTGCTTCATGATACGCTTGTCTCCAAGGTCTACATATCTCTTTGGCGTTTCAGAGTGAGTGAGTCAGAGATGGAGCGTAGCTATATATAGGACTAGGAGGTTTTAATTAAGGCGCTTAAGGCGTCCGTTGAAAAATTTATGAATATAACAAACAGTATAATTTAATATACACGAAATGTGTATTAAAAATTAAAATTATTTCAATATTGTGCAAATGAAAATTATTGAAGTTATACTTCTAATGCGACTTCCAACAAGGTTGCGTTAAACGTTTAACGCTACCATGGAGAATAACGCTACCATGGAGAATTATTTGCATGTAATTAAAAACTATTTTTTAATAGAAGTATAACTTCTTACGCGCGTACCTAAGTACACGCAACCATTTTTTTTCTGATATAGGTTATATGAAAAAATAAAAACATATATAACAAAAAAATATATATAAAGTGCATCTGTACTGTTAACCGTTAATTTTAGCAGCAAGAAATTAATCGTCAACAAATGAATAATATAACATACAGTTCAAAAGGGCGTAACTACAAAAAATCAAATCTGCCAAACAAATTTCGGGCATAAAAACACACACATAAATACGGAACCTCATTGGTCGACACTCTATACTGTATATCGCATTTTAATAACACGACCAATCCTCTAATTTCACACAAATTACTTGCAGGCTGAAAAATAAAATCCAGGCAGATTTCGTTTTAAGGATCGGGGTATCGTACGCCATGTTGTTTTTTTTTTCTTGTATTTTAAATAAGTTATTGGCTGTATTTAACGATACGCCTTCGTTGTTCCATCATACGTACTTTCAACATATATTCACTGAGTGTTATGCAATGGGTGTATAAAGTCACACAAGTCACGGGCTGGGATCTGGAGGGGGAGGGGGGGGGGGGGGGGGTCGGCCATGACTGTGGAACAGGGTTGATAAACGTAAACGTCAAAACTATGATTTTTGGAAAAAGTTCTGTATATGTAAAGTTTTCTGCTCATTGCATGCATCTATAGGCCCACAAACTAGCAGTATACGCCACACTAGCATCCTGTCCAGAAACTTGTGTCCGTTTAAACGCCCGCCTAATCTCTCGTGTCCCTGCGGATCCTACAAATATTGTCCCTGGCGCATTTCTGCACTCATATTATTTACACTTGGCGAATATGAGCCGAAAATATTTGTTAACAGAATTACAAACCGTGAGAAAATTATCAAAGTGATGCTATACAAAAGAACTTAAGAACTTTCTGTGCGTAACCGAACAATCAGGGGAAAATCGGACCAACGGGTTAGATTATGAGGGGATAAGATTTCTGAAAAAACTGAAGGGAAAAAAAAATCAGTATAACTACATTGATATCAAAATTATTGTATCCGTTCGAAGTTGTTATAATTTCTAAGAGAAGTACCGATAACTTTCGGTCGTAAGTTTTTTTTATGACATAGAACATTTAACGTACGGTATCTAGAGACTCAACCCTATAGCAGGTTAGATGGCCTGTACAGGTTAGACTTGATGCTACTGTATCTATTCTAGCTTCGCGCGTTCTTTCTTTGGCAGCTGAGCCTGCGAGAAGCCTGCCTATTTCAAATAACCACGGGTATCAAATGTAATATTAGTTTGTTGTTGAATTAAAGTACCTCAGGGCATGTTAAATGAGACGTCTCAAAAACATACCAGTTTTTTTTTTAAGTTCACCTAGCTGTTGGGTAACTATCATCATCACTAGTATTATATATATGTGTGTATATATATGTGTGTATATATATATCCTAAAAATGTATTGTATTCCAAATAAGATGGTACGTTATTCATCTACAGGTTCCATGAATGTTTCACAGCAAAATGCAAATATCTTGTTGGAATACTCCCCCCCCCCCCCTCTTTTCCTTTCATTATATCATACGTTGTGATATATATCGAGTACTATTTTTCGTGTTTAGCGGAATTAGTTGATTCCACCGTTCAAAGCCAGCGACGATAAAAAAAAAATAGTCCCAGACGTGAACATAGTATGTAACAAACACTCGAATTTCTCCGCTGTAACTCACAATACATATCTGGTTGGAAACAAATGAAAGCCACTTTCGTTTCCTGTAAAACACCAAGAGCAGGCTTTGCACTGTTGTGTATACTCCACCCAGCGTTGTATTTCCAATGAGTGCAAAGCCTGTTTGAATAATCGAATATTCTGATCACGAATTTGGTCGTTATTTTGTTCAGCAGCTCTTATCAAAGCCATCCAGGGCGTGTGAAAAATTAAATTGTAGTCAATCTTACAAATAATTGAGTTGCATGTAAGTCTCAAAAATAAATTATTTATGAATTTTTTTCCCAAATTTGACTGTCGAGGATTCCTTTTCCACGGTACATAAAAATGAAATCGTAGGAACAAATTCGAGAGCATAATTATATCACGTCACTGAGTGATATCTTTTTTTTCACTGTTAAATATTTTCGTGATAAATTTAACAACTATTTATCATATTTACGAATTAGAGTTCAATATTTAAAGTCCATAAAAATATCATACAATTTAGGTCCACACAAATTTGTTTTCATGTTTGAAACCTATGATGTAAAATAGGCAAGGGTCAGCTATTTACACGAAAACCAATCACAAAGTCAACGAATGAAATAGCTCAAAACTGCCACCTCCTGCATTATAGCAACCCACAGTAGTAAGGCTGAATTAGAGCTATAATTGTTTTACTGTACGTACACTCTGTTCAAGATAAGGTGAGATTTTTTTTAGCATGTGTTGCAAAACAATCGTATTTTTACGTCTGAATATTATGATAAACAAAACATAGATTCATTGAGCACAAGACTAAACAACCATGTACCAACAATTATTTTGATAATTTGTGTATAACAATATTCAACTGTCAAAGCCTGAATCGTTTTGTATTTATAAAAGAATATATTTTAGTAAAAAAAAAATATGTTTGATATTTAAATTGCACGTGTTATAATCATTTGATTTAACACCAGTAAGCCAGTTAAGATTATTATAAATTTATAAACATATGGGCAAATATTACTCTGTTGTAACTAAAACATGCCAAAGGAAATTAAGAAAATGACGTATTACAAATTCTAATACTAAAGTAAATTGCCACCTACACGCATTTTTCACATGCTGTTTAAAAATTCATTTGAACAATTTATATACAGCGTTTAATTTCAGTATTTCGTCTGTATTTGGATAGCGGAAAGATATGACAACTGATGCAGTACATGTTTTCTTAAATGAGTATAACTGTAACAAAACACGAACTCCAGTTGTCCATAACACAAGTGGTGTTTATTCTTGAGTTCATAAACCATACCAGATCCAAAATTACAAATTTACGAAAACTTTAACCTAAAGTTTCATCCGACACTGTTGCCAAAGCGTCCTAGATATTTTTTGGGGGGAGGCGATTTTTTTTTTTATCCAGGAGACGTTTTGAAGCTTGTACAGGGGATCAAATTGTACCGTATCTAATCAAAAAGGCCCCCGGCCTTACACATGCAGTAAAATATTTGTCTAAGCCCGAAAGACAAAGTTTTTCGGTTTTGTTGTATTCAAAGCTCAGAATCTTTCGCCGGTTAAATAACATAGAGATTATTTTTACATGTACGCTTCGAGCCGCAGAAAGGGGGTTTATTTTACTTAGTTGACGTTTAAAAAAGCTCACCTCGTAATCCTGGGCCCACAGACCTCCCGCCAGCTTAATGCAGCGGTTCCACTGGATGCGTGGTTTCTATTCTCGTGCTCGAAATCGGAACAGGAGAAAGAAACGTGTGATCTTCAGTTCACCATTGTTAACGCTGGAGCCGCCACGCCGTTTCAAAATAAGAACACTCTTTTATTCCCCCTTTCCCGGCACAAAAACAAACAATCACCCACGCTTGCGCCGACACGACACACACGCAAAGAAAGCCCACGCTTGTTTTCTTTTTTTTTTTTGTCACTTGTACGGCGTTCGCATTGCGAGCTGGACAGCTGCGAGACAGCAAACACTCCGACCAGACCCGCACCGCGCTACACTCCGTGGCGACTGACACTTGCCAGGCAGCACGCAACAAGTTGCCATCTTGGATTTCTCCCTTTCTCCCGCGGGGAGTGGGGGGGCCTACGAGCCCGCCCATTGGCCGGCGCGCCGCGCGGCGGAATGCGAAGAAGGGTGGGTGGGGGAGGAAAATATAAAACATGTCGAAAACATTTCACGCGATCCGATACACTCGTTTAGTTTATTGCGCCCGGTGTATCATTATACGGCGCATGTCTCTTTACAAAAACATGTACCGGGGTCGTGTCGAATGCTCCTGATACACACCAGATAAAACGAGGTTATGTAAAGTATTTGTTAACAGGGTCTATACAGAGTGTAATAACGACTTGGAAATACACTGAGGCAAAATTGATTACACATAAATTAAATATCACAGATGGTTCATACATTGATATTGAATAAGTAATATGTGTTAAAATAACTATTAAACAGTTATGTATGGGAAGATAAAAATGTTAACATTGTAACATTAAAAAAGTATAATTATGATCATAGCAAAACCATAAAGTATGGATTTTTAAGAGTTAACTCTTTGAGGCGCATTGGAATTTTTTTTTAAAAAAAGACCCTTCAGGGGCAGAAACAAATATTTAAAAAAATATTATTTTGGGGACTTACAATGAAATTATATTGTTGAAATACAACTACACTTCAGGTCACATTCTTAAATTTTACAAATAACAGTGACGGGAAGGGGGGTTAAAATGTGGTCTTTTTACTAACCACCACCGCACTTAAGAGTGAATCAGAAACAAAAATGTTAACATTGAATATATGTATTAAATTTTTAAAAATTTAATTGTAAAATCACACAAAAATTCCCTCTTTTTCCAGCAAAATATCTTAGCAAAAAAATTAAAAATATACGTTTTGTGCCATAAAGTAAACAATGACAGTAACAATGCAAAAAAAACAATGTCAATAACAATCAATTAAAAGCCATTGTTCTCTTACTTAGCAGGATGTATGCTAGCATTGTAATTGCACTTAGATATAATATATAATAGTTATATCATATATTATAATATATGTAATAATTATAACATATATATATAATAGTTTACTAACATTTTTTTTACAGTGAGGAAGCTGAATAAATGTAGCTATTTAAAAAAATATAAACTTTTTCCAGAGAGAGCCACAATAACAATACAAAACCAAACAATGCAAAAACAAACAATATCGGAAACAATGCATAAGCAAAATATAACAATAATTTAAAAATCAAAGAAAAATTGTTCCTGTCTCTAACAGAAAACCAGAGATTGAAATTTCATTCACATATGATAGTTTTTAAAACATTCCTTTTCTGCTTTCAAACACAGTGGCACTTTACATACTGTGCACATCCACACTGTGCGCACTGGGTTTTTTTTCTTGTGCTGCAAACAGCACATCTTCGAGACGTTGAATGTACAGGCTGATGCTTGCTGCTTTCTTTGCGGATACTTTCATCTACAAATGGTTTGTGTGAGCTGGCTGCTATAGGATAGGTCCCTTTCCTTGCAGTGGAAGAAGCTGCTGTACTGACAGACACTATTCTTGGGGCAAGGAGACCTTTGTATACACTCCTTCGAAAGTCTTTATTGGTCAGTTTATTGATTTGAAGTTCTTTGTGTAAGACAAAGGCATTTGTGATGCAACAATCTATAAAATGAAAAAAAAAAAAAAACAGATGCATCCACCATTTCTTGCTTTTCCTGTTTGTAGCATAGTCTGCTTTCAGTCTGTCAAAATTGTCAACATAATTCATGTTTCTGTTATAGTCTTTCAGCACGAGAGGGCAATTTATTGGAGTAATTGTCCCGTCCTTTCCTTTGCGATTTACAGAAGAGGCTTCTGTTGGGTCATGGCAAGTTGTAATCGTATTTACTGCCCTGTTATCTTTCCATCTATACACAGCTACACCATCATCACTCACCCTAAAATCAAATTCTCCTCTTTGAAGCTGCTTTTCGTCTTTTAATTTCGGCAAGTATTTTCTTCTAGGATTTACAGTCCCACAGGCATATATTTACCTTTCTGACTTCAAACTGCTGAAGAGAGGGTATGATGTAAAATAATTGTCCATATAAATTAAATGACTTTTGCCTTCCAGACCTTCTGTCAAAGTCTGAACTACTCGTGAGCCCAACCCTACTTCTGGTGAATTTTGTTTCTTTCCAGTATATATATCAAATTTTAAGTTGTACGATGATTCATCACAAAGCATCCACACTTTATACCCTCTTTTTATGGGTTTGTCCCTCATGTATTGTTTGAGGGTCGACCTTCCTTTGAATTTCACCATTGACACGTCTATTGCCAGTTTTTGGTGTGGTTTGTAACAATCCAAGAACTTTGCCTGAAGATGATCGAGCAATGGACGAAGTTTATACAGTTTGTCATGGTTTGGACTGGTTCGGTCAGGAGTTAGAGTATTGTCATTCAGGTGTAAGTGACTCAGTAAGAAACTAAATCTTTTCACAGGCATAAGGTTTGACACGTAGGTATCACCCAGGTCTGGTTCTTGGCTCCAATAATCTCTGTAACTTGGTTTCACAGTGATGCACATGTAAAGATTGATTCCAATGAATGTTTTGATTTCACCTGCATCCGTAGGAACAAACGGTTTACCTTTCTGCATAGCATACATATTTGTTTGAAATACTATATGATTTATCAGTGTTTCATCAAAATACTCAAGGAACAAGTCTAGAGGATTGAGGTTATTTTTGTGTTTTAGTCTTTGAACTACACCACTTTCTGAAGTAAAGGCTGGAACTTGGGGCACACTTTTATTTAGACTCCAAGTATGTGTTACAGGCGATTGAGTTGCACAAGAAATATCAGAATTAGAAACTGTTGCCACATCACATTCGCCACTGCTACTTGATATATCGTGTAAAGTGCGCTTTACATTCGCAGAGTCATTATTAAAATTATCATCACTTTCACTATCGTCAGAATTCACCTCACTGTCGCTGTCGGAAGGTATTTCATCGAGTAAACGATATGCTTCTTCAGCAGACAAACCTTTTTGCCGAGCCATAACACAAATGTTGTTCAGGGGTGGTGGTTAGCACAACTGACCACGTGGAAATGGGTATGTGGCAGCAAGAGAAAAATGTTTAAATACACAAAAATATTTCTAAATATTCTCAGGATGGATACTTACAATAACAAAACGAAAACTCGCTCAAAATATTAAATTTACTACACAAACACTCAAAAATGCCAAGCAGTAAATAAAAACGTGACCACTATGTAATAAACAACCACTAGAAATGTTAACATGCTGCCCGAACACTGGACGGTACACGTCCTGCAATCTAGCGGGTCACAGTCTAACAAAGACATGTGGTTAGTACGGATAGCTGTTGCCCCTGACGCGAACGATGAAAAGAAAATGTGGTCAGCAGAACCTTTGAATATATATACTGTATAGAAGTCGCGAGTGGATAGGATTTACTCTACGTTTCTCAAGAGCGTAAAATGAGCAGCTTGGGAACTTCACCGCTGCAGTGCGCTGCCGTAACGTCCTGTATCGTCTTAGTTGTTGTGTACACGTTAGAGCGCAGCTCTGTCGCCCGCTGTCATTCCCCGCTCCCCCACTCATCATTCACTGCAGCTCGAGGTCGTTCAACGGGAGGGGGAAGGGGTGTTTGAAGAGTTCGGCACTTGTCCGCTAGAGACCACCACAAGTCGATGCCCTAGAGATGGTGGCGATTGCGGCGGTGAATTAACCAACTACCTCAAAACCGTATTAGAAATTTTAACCTGGGCTGGCGACTTCTATACAGTATATATATTCAAAGGCAGAACTAACCACCACCCCTGTGTGGACATAATTTTTGTGGTTAGTTAACTAACCATCGCCCTTCAAAGAGTTTTAACATACATATAAATTATTTTTATCTCCCTTTTTAGTGTATTCAAAAATTCGTTTATTAATGATAATACAAAATTTCCCACCTTTTCACTTTATTAAGGGGATAATTTTGGAAAAATAAATTCATAAAACACATGCTCCTCTTTTTTTTAAATATTATGTATTAAAAAACTTACACATCACTGGTTTCATTGAATTCAGGGGTATGCATAGCTTTAATATAAGCAAACCAACCTCATGTTTCACAACTTAAAGGTGTTATTTCAAAACATATAAAAAACATTTTATGTAACTTTTTATGAATATTTTTGGTACTCATTTTGACACCTCATAACTTTGTAGATAGGATACATATATTTTCTTTATAAAACTAAATTTACCATAGGTACCTATATCTTAATATTTAAGTTTTCCAAAAAAAAAAACCAGGGTTTTCTTATTTACAGGTGTACATCACTGGGAACATTAATTCATTGTTTACCTCATCAATCATTAAATCAATTATCTAGCTCCTACAGCCTTTGAGCGATGTCTCTACAAGACATTGCAGCAGGTATGCAATGCTTTGCTGCAACAGGTCTGTAGCCAGGATTCTGTGAAGGAGTTGGTTCAGTATAACCACTGTATTTTATTTTTGTGAGTAAATTTTGTCATGACTGAATCATAAAAGAAAATTGATTGTCACACTAAAATCACATGGAATAATAGAATTTCAGAAGTCCAATGTTCACACATACAAAATTTAATTACCTAATGATTTTGCTTGAGAAAAAGCAAACTGAACATGTTTTATTTATTTAATTGTTTTAAATACTATGTTCTTAAGTCAATTATTTTATGATATCATTAAAAAAAAGTCATAAGTGTCAAGTTTGTATGGCAATGCTTAGAGTAACACGTATGCAGACCGGCATTAAAAGTAGAACGCTTGTCTTGGAAAGATAATTCCTGCCGCTTTTGTGTATGAGGCACGTCGAGACATAGTGGGGAGAAAATATGTATATTTATGCAGCCCACTGAGGATTACAATAAGCCTTCAAAAATAATTTATCTGTAACCTTATGTAGATAAGTTGCTGTAATTTTTAAAATCTGTCTGCTTGTTTTTTTTTTTTGACGCAATAGCATCTTATAAATCGATGAACGCCGGCTGCACGCACGAAAAATCGTCACGTTCCGCCTGAGCCGAGCGTGCAAGAACCGGCCAACCACCGTAGCGAGAAAATCTTCTATAACATCAAACAGGTTAAGGCGGTTTTTTTTTTAACTAATTGTTCGTGATTATATTTAAACAAATTTATTATTTAAATTAAATTTGCAAAAACTGTAAATAATATACGAAAATTAAAAAGTATGCAATTTTTCATCAAATGTTTTCTTATGACGTTATCACGTGAAATTATCGACCGTAAACCGACTTTAAAGACCCCCCCCCCCCCCCCCCCGGACTGCCGGACCACCAACTGGCTATTGGCCGCTGCAAGACAAGACGTACTGCTGGAAGGAGCGCTCCAATCATCAGTTTGATCTGCATAGTCAGCCGAACACGCAAACCATTTTTTTTTTTACGTTTTTATTTTCTCGGGGCGGGGTTAGAGTTCGAGAGATAAGCCTGCGCGCACGCTATCTCGCCGCCCCAACAAAACGGTTTGCGCGCGCAGCCGGGGGGCTACTCGAGGATGTGGACTCGGAGGCTGCTGCAGAGGACGGAGACAGCCTTGCGCCTCCAGCGGTCCGTGGCGATGCAGCCGTGCAGGGTGGAGCCCCCGCCTGAACTCTTGACCCCGCTGAGGGTCCCGGACAAGATCCTGCTGGGCCCCGGGCCGTCCAACTGCTCGCCGCGCGTGCTGCACGCCCTGAGTCTGCCCGTGGTCGGTCACCTCCACCCCGAGTGCACACAGGTAGAGCTGCGTCACGCTCACTAGCGACAAGTAGAGCCACGGAATTCTCGCGCTTTCATTTTAGTCGCAAGCTAGAATAGCACAATTTTGCATCTAAAATTCCAAATTTTTTCCGGACCCCATGTTCTAGAACTGAGGTAAGTGTGATGCATATTTTCGCCCCCCCCCCCCCCCCCCCCCCCCAACTCATGAAAACGTTCCGACGTCACTGTGCAGAGACGAGATTTTATGGTTTTATTTCGAGTCTGATTTCATTTTTAAAACGGAGGATGTCAATGTTATTGTTTCAATTTGTATAAAACCTGTTTTTATAACAAACTTCAGCAAAATAATGGTAAAATTTATAAGCAACATTTTTATGATAAAATAATTTTTAATAAAATGGTCTAAAACATTTAAATTCAGGACAATAAAAATAAATTAGCGACAAGTATAGCCACGGAATTTTCCTGAATCACTTTCAAACTGAATTTTCGCGCTTTCATTTTAGTCGCAAGCTAGAATGCATGCAAACCTCCAACACTGTCGCACTGCGTTGGAGGTTTGCATGCATTCTAGTAAGCGAATCAGGTAGTGCCAAATAACAAAGGGGAAAAAAAAGGTTCTTGCTAAGAAATCAACCAATGGGGAAATAAACATGGGTCGAGCACACCTATAACTTTTTGAATTCTATCCTGAGGCCAGAGGAATCCGCGAAATTTCCGGGACTCTGGCGATAGGTAGAGACCTGCATGGCCTTCAGGATACAGACTGCACATACCCCTGTACACTCGGGCAAGTAAACGCAAGTTCATAGGCTGCCGGCTTGTTGAGTCGTCTCAGCTGGTTCGTCCGTGATCCGATCCTTCCTTGCTTGAGGGTTTATAACTGGTTGAGATTCGTCCAGACGAACAGTAAGCCAATAGCAAAATCATCTAAGAGGTATATGTGTTTGAATTCTAGCACATCACCGGATGAATCCGCAAAATTTGCAGGTCTCTAGCGATAAGTCACACTCAGCTGGAATTTTTCCATCCTTTTTTTTTCTCTCGCTACAATTTCGATTTCGAGCTGTGTATTCATGTCTCATGATAAGTCATCCATCATCTTCCCAATACGTAGAGACCGGAAAAAATTTGCGGATTCATTTCGCGCATAGGCTAAAATTCAAATACATGTTGTATGTCCTTGAGCTGCTTGCTATTGGATGACTGTTTAACTGGAGGTCTCTGGGCCATTGAGAAAACCCTCTACCAAAGAAGTATCCAATTACAGAAAACCCAGTTGTGGCTGATTACAAGTCAGCATCCAATGAACTGGCGTTAACTGCCCGAGTGTACAGAGGACTGTATAGTCTTCCCTGAAGGACATTGAATACGCAAATTTTTCAGTCCCTACCGATACATCGGTGTGAAGATGAAGGAATTTTTATATTCAAAAATCTTACATCTACAAGGGGTTTGGACAATAATTACATTATCATTCTCAACATGCTTCATTGACTGCGTGATGTGTAATTTCAGGCAGGTGTAGTCATATGTATTTGCTTGCTTAAAGCACAATTTATATAATCAATTAGTCTGTTATTAAAAAAAGCAAAAAAAAAAAAAAGGTTTTTCCAGTGATGAGTTTTAACCATGTCAGGAATCACCTCTTCAGCTCATCAATGGAGTGTTCCACTATCGGGACTGAAAGGAAGGAGAATACGTATTACATATAAGCATTGAAATACCAGCTTTTTATAGGTACGTATTTTAAAACTTGGAATTACTTTATAATATGAACTTTTTAGTATTTTAAATTCTAGGGTATAAAAAAATTGCACATTAAACAATAGGGAGGGAGGGAGCTCGAAAATAAATATTTGCCCCTGGGCCCTAAGTTTCTCTTGACGGCACTGACTACAACGCATTTCTGAAGCCTTTAAAAATGTCGTTATCGAGCTACAGTGTAATTTAAAGCTTCAGTTCTTTAGTTCCAGTGCCGGGGTAGGGGACGGGGGATAGCGCTCGCTCCCGCAGGCCCGCGGGGGTGTGCACGGCAAGGCAGGCCGTGGCACTGACGCGGCTGCACGGGCGTGTGCAGGTGATGGACGAGGTGAAGGCGGGGCTGCGCTACGTCTTCCAGACGCGCAACGCGGCGACTCTGGCGGTGAGCGCGACGGGCCACGGCGGCATGGAGATGGCGCTGTGCAACCTGGTGGAGCCGGGCGACGTGGTGCTGGTGGTGGTGGGCGGCCTGTGGGGGCAGCGCGCCGCCGACATGGCACGGCGCTACGGTAGGCTCTCCTCCATGGTCATGCGCAACCAGCACAGACAGGGACGTCGGAACAGGGGGGGCAGCAGGGGCGAGTCGCCCCCGAGCTGTTATGCATGGGGGGGGGGGGGGGGGCGAGAGAAGCATTTCGCCCCCCCCCCTCCTTTTCCTAGAATAAAATGTTTGGTCCAAGTAGTATTTTTTTTCTCAACCAGTAGTTACAAACGTTGCATCGGTGATCACATTGATTTAGAAAAACCAAATTTTATGGTTGCCGACATACTGTAATATGATTGTAAATTCCTGGATGGTATTTTATTTATTTAAATTGTGCTGCATCTACTGTCAGAGTAGTATTTAATACATACTACGTCATCAAATTTCTGGGAATTTTATATTATTTAATATTTTGGTTCGGAAACCCATTAAATAGCACAATTTTGCATCTAAAATTCCAAATTTTTTCCGGACCCCATGTTCTAGAACTGAGGTAAGTGTGATGCATATTTCCCCCCCCCCCCCCTCCCCCCCAACTCATGAAAACGTTCCGACGTCACTGTGTAGAGACGAGATTTTATGGTTTTATTTCGAGTCCGATTTCATTTTTAAAACGGAGGATGTCAATGTTATTGTTTTTTAATTTGTATAAAACCTGTTTCTATAACAAACTTCACCAAAATAGTGGTAAAATTCATAAGCTAAATTTTTATGATGAAATAACTTGTAATATATTGTTCTAAAACAGATACATTCAGAATAATAAAAAATATTAGTTAGCAATTGTGGTTTGAAAAGGGATTCAAGAAGAGATGCACAATAAAACAAAAATTAAATTAATTTTTATGATTCATGCATTTTGGTACTTTTTTTTTGTCTGTAAATAATGAAAATTCCTTGAATTTCAGAGGTTAAAAGATAATTTTTTGACTTGAATTAAGTTTTAGTAAAATACAACTTAATTCCATGATATAACTAGCATTTTGGTGCTAGATGGTGTATTAACTTGCATTTAATATGGTTTAACATGTTCACACTTGTACATTTTTCATTTAAGTGGCCCAATTTCAACAAAATTAAAAAAAATATATAAATATGTAGGCCATCTTTTTGCTTAATTAACTGGCAGAATTGAATATTTAACATTTTTGTGCAGCATGGATAAGCAGAAAAAAAAAAGGAATAAATACTGAAAATTTTTGGGTTAAACAGCAATGCTGGGCTACTGCACGGTGTGTTCCAAAATAAATTATGAGAATTTCAAAAGGCTAACTGAAATTAAATGATTTTTTTTTCTGAAAGAAATTAAATTACATCACATAGCAGCCAATAAAATTGACTTGAAACCAAAAAAAGTTCCAATTCTCTTTATACACGCTGCACAAAAAAGTTTAAAATCGCAACTTTGTCAGGTAATCATGCAAAAAAAGTATGCAATGTGTGTGTGTGTGCCTATATATATATATATATATATATATATATATATATATATATAAGTGTGTATGTATGTGTGTATATGTATATGTATGTAAATATGTGTGTGTGTACATAATTTAGTGTAAGTTGAGCCGCTAGGAAGCCAGCGAGCTGAGCCGCGGGGAAGGTGGACATGAAGTGACCTCGGTGCCCGCCCGCCCCCAGGTGCCGACGTGCGGCTGTGCGAGAAGCTGCCGGGGCAGAACTTCAGCCTGCAGGAGCTGGAGGCGGAGGTGGCCCGCCACCGGCCCGCCGTGGTGTTCGCGATCCAGGGGGACTCCTCCACGGGCGTGTACCAGCCGCTGCAAGGGGCCGGCCAGATGTGCCACAGGTACCCTCGCCCTCCGTGGTCCTGTTCTCATCCTTCCAAACCTGTGCTTTCAGTTTCATCTGTCTTATTTTGCAATAATTGTTACCTAATTACTTTTTTTCCCAAACAAACTAGTGTCATTTTACTCGGGAGAAAAATAACAGGGGTGAAAAAAAAAAAATGTGTTTCAAATACCTACTCACATGTGTATCCGAAACCCTTAAGATGGATATGATATTAGAATAAATGATTCATTGGTTGGGTAGCTTAATTATATTTTTACAATCCACTTGCTCTCAGTATTAATTAACTAACTCTGTACTAGAATAATAAAATTAATTAAATTTTTAACTTTTAATTGATATGATTCGAGTGTTCTGTTTGATTTCACAAATTGCTCACTATGTATTTAATACAAAGTTAAATGGTGAACTAATTTAAAACTCTGGTACAGATTCTTGGAAACACTATATGCTGTAAGTATGTGCATTTCATATTTATCTTCATTTTTAGGTCATTAAATTTTCTAGTAATCGCTCAAAGTCTTACAGTTGGCAGATGCACGCATGAAGGACTGATCACCAGTTCAAAGGTTTGCCCTTAAGAGTGGCATTGCAAAGTACGTACAGTGACCTTTGTACTAATGATTCCGCCTGAAACCCTTAGCTTTAATTACCCACCATTTAGGTTATCACACATTTATATAAGACAATTAACTTTTTAATATCTTAAACTTTTTAAACATTGCAATTTTTACTCTCCAGAAATCCTCCTGTAATCTCATTTTCAAAATATTTTGTTATTAAAATTTGCAATCAGCGAAAACCCGTCAGTTCCCAAACGAAGCACGCACCAGCAGGGACGTGGCTTGTGATTGGTCCGCAGGTACGACAGCCTGCTGGTCGTGGATACGGTGGCGTCCCTGTGCGGCGTGCCGTTCCTCATGGACGAGTGGGAGATAGACGTGGTCTACTCGGGCTCCCAGAAGGTGCTGGGGACCCCGCCGGGACTCGCACCCATCTCCTTCAGCCCCCGGGCCGTGTGAGTGGATCGCCTTCCGCACGACCACGTTCAGTCACGACTCGAGTGTCAGATACTGCTGGTTTCAGATCAGGGCACAGCCAAACCAGGGCCACTAGGGCCACAGGTAGTCGAAAGTTACTGGATCTCTGCGTTAATACTGACGTCGTCCGGGCCTGCGGCCCCTTTGAGCCCGATATGACACCGCCCAACCACCGTTTCAGTTCAAACCTCCCGCTCGTGCGTGCGTGTGTGCGTGTGTGTCTAGCCCGGCAAGAGGGCGCTTAGCTGCAGTGCGCCGCACCCCTAATTTGCTACGTTTTAATATTATTTGTAAACCCTTTTTGTTTTCATTCGTCTTTGCCCCAGTGTTGTGCAATTTACTTGTGTTTTCTGTAATTTAAATAGGTTACCTTAAATAACTATAGACGTTGCCCGGGCGGACCCGAACAGGCACGGACTTGGACGAGGATAGGAATGCTTTTATATGAATTATCATTAAATAAGTAAATAGTAACAAACTTTCCATTGTCAGTAATTTTTATATATTTTTAATGTTTATCTGTAATTTACTCAACTTTCGCCGGGGCACGGAGTCGTAGAATACAGTAACGGTAATTGTGTTGGCGCGAAGGGCGCCATGTTGCCACCTGCGAGCGATGAGCTCACCCCAGTCCATCTTCATCACTGACCGAGAGCAGACGCGCCAGCACCCCGGGGACCTCAACCTTTGTTCATCACTGACCAAGTAATTTCTGTATCGTTAATTCTTTTTAAATCGCTTTCGTTCGTCATCCTCGGGGCAGCTCTCGGTCAGCGGGCTGTTTAATTAATTAATTGTCTCAGTCGAGTTTTTTTTTCATCACCGTGTAATAAGTATACTTTGCAGCATGGCCACGTGTGTGGACCATGCCCTCACCTAAACCGATTCGTGCCTCAGGCTTTTTAACCGTGTAATGTGTAACGTGTAACGGGCGTGTAGAGAGACGTGTTAGTGAAATTAAATCTGGAGAATAAATATAAAGTGAGTACTTATTTAATCACGTGGTGAGTGAGTCTAGGAGTGTGGCGTGCCCGACGCCTAGAGCGGGCCAGGTCTGGGTAGCTAGGATAGAAAGGGCTGGTAACTCGTCCCCACTTGGGCTACGTCACGCCCTGAGTGAGAGACTCCGCCGGGTCCACGTGCCCTTCCACGTGGTGGCGCCCATAGTTAACATCTCGAAATCACCGGCAATGCGCGATCAGCCCTCAAATGGCGCCCAAGAGCGTGGGGCGAGTTACATCTTCCGCGAAAACCAGACCTGTACGAGCGTGTGAGATAGGCGGTTGTTACGCGGAGCGCGCGGAACTAAAGTTCGCGCTGGAACTATTGTTCGCGCGGAGCGCATAGCGGGACTCTGGCGCGCCAGCCACGTGATCAGCCAAGCGCACGCTTCCAGGAATCCGCGCACAAACAACGGACTCCGAGCGCAGTAAGTAACACAGTGCTGATGTGTTCGTGAGGACTGTTCGTGTGCAGAGTACCATGTGCGTAGATATGTATCCGTATCCGGACGAGTGTATCGGGTGTTACTTTCCCCGCCCGAGTTGGGACTTGCATGGCAGGACCGCCGCCGGATACGAGTGTGGCTACTGTACGGAGTACCGCATACACGGCGTGACGAAATGTGGAGCTAGGTCGTGTCCCGGAGGTAGTAGCGAGGGATACCGCTGCCAGGAATGTGCCGGCCTGTGGCATCGTGGCTGTATCGGCGAACGTGAATGGACCGTACTGCGCAAGTTTTTTACCTTCACGTGCGCACGGTGCACTGCCTACCTAGCCACCCAGGCGCAGTACGAGGCAGAGACGCTGGAAAATCCTCCACGACACGCCTCGACGCTTCCCGAAACGCCGACGCCGCTCACGCCGACACCGACTCCGGTCACGCCGACACCACTCACGCCGAAAAAGACGCCGCTCACGCCGACGCCAACCACGCCGAAAACGACTCCGCTCACGGCGACGCCAACCACGCCGGAAAAGACGCTGCTCGACTCGCCGACGCAGCCCGTGCCAAGGACGCCGCCCGTTGCCGGAACGTCACCGCCGCACCAAGCCGACTCCTCACGCACGACGCCGACCCCAGCACCACGAAGGTACGTCCTGACGTCACCCGCACCGCCACGTGTTACGTTACCGACGCCTACCGCTCTGACAAAGACGCCCGTCGTCCTGACGCCCACGCCCGTCGTCCCGACGCCGACGGCCGCCGTCCCGACGCCCGCCGTGCCGACGCTCATCGACTTGACGTCTCCCGACACAAGTCCGATCCCGCCGCCGCCTGCCACACTGCGTTTCGCCGACCTGACGCCACTCATCCCGACTATGATGACGCTTGACTCGCCGAAGCCAACCGAGCGACGCCCGACAACGACCGTCCCACCGCAGTCTGCCACGCCGTCCAGCACCCGCCTCGTGTCGGAGACACCTCCCGACGCCGGAATGACCTCGCCACCGCACCGAACCGCCGTCCCGACGCCACCAAGGTCATTTCCGGCGAAACCCGCATTGTCTCCGCCACACGACTCGCCACGGACGCCTCCAGACTCGACGCCGACGCTTCGTGTCACCTTGTCGCCACCACCTGGCTTCGACGTCATCCGGCCGTCGTCACCGCTACCAGAGTGCGCAGTCGCAAACAGGACGCTTTGCGACACGATGTCCAGGGCCATGACGCCGAGACGCCTGAGCGCCGCCCCGCCGCCTGGATTTGCTCCTCTGTGCCCGCCTGGCTTCGAGGCACAGACGGATGAACCGGACCGAAAGAGACGGACGCGCGCGACGCCGACGCTGACGCCGCCTACATGCCCACCTGACACGACGCCAGAATCGACCGAGGCGCCACGACGCCCGATTCCGACGCCGATCGCCGCAGTACCGGAACACCGGTCAAGTGCCCTGCCGCACGAGACGCCACCCAAATGTCGCAAGTTGGCAACATTGGGACGCCGCACCGTGAAGAGTCGCCTGAGCTCCCTACATCCGCCTGTCGCGATGCAGGTCGACGCCACGACGCCGGGACGCCCGACCGTCCCACCGCCGAACGTGACCGTCACCCGGACTTCGACACCTGTCACCCGTCTGTCACGACGGGCCGCGAAGCGCCCGCCTGTCGGCGAGGCTGAGCCGGGTCGTGCCGAGCGCCGCCCGCGCTTGCTGCCCGCCTGCCACGAGCCGCCTGACCTTGGCCGCCGCCGCCCCTGCCGGCCGGCGCCCTGGCCACCGCCACGCTATCACACGCAGCAGCCGCCGCAGCCGCAGCTGACGCAGATTTGGGGCTCGGGACAACTGGTGGGTCACCACCCACAAGGTTAGTCAGCCAGCGCCCATTCTGTCCGTGTGTATCGTCCTCCATAGTGTAAATATTGCTCAACTGTCATTTTGTAAACATTGCTCGCCGCCATCATGTAAACATTGCTCGCCCTTCCATCGTGTAAACATTGCTTGTCCGTCCGTCATGTCAACATTGCCACCTGCCCGCACAAACATAAACATCAACATTGCCACGTGGGAGTGCGCGACGTAAACACCACAGGCAACGCCCCCCAACCATCTGTCAAACGGCGCTGTCATATCGGCCTACTTTCGGAGGGGGCAATTGACGTCGTCCGGGCCTGCGGCCCCTTTGAGCCCGATATGACACCGCCCAACCACCGTTTCAGTTCAAACCTCCCGCTCGTGCGTGCGTGTGTGCGTGTGTGTCTAGCCCGGCAAGAGGGCGCTTAGCTGCAGTGCGCCGCACCCCTAATTTGCTACGTTTTAATATTATTTGTAAACCCTTTTTGTTTTCATTCGTCTTTGCCCCAGTGTTGTGCAATTTACTTGTGTTTTCTGTAATTTAAATAGGTTACCTTAAATAACTATAGACGTTGCCCGGGCGGACCCGAACAGGCACGGACTTGGACGAGGATAGGAATGCTTTTATATGAATTATCATTAAATAAGTAAATAGTAACAAACTTTCCATTGTCAGTAATTTTTATATATTTTTAATGTTTATCTGTAATTTACTCAACTTTCGCCGGGGCACGGAGTCGTAGAATACAGTAACGGTAATTGTGTTGGCGCGAAGGGCGCCATGTTGCCACCTGCGAGCGATGAGCTCACCCCAGTCCATCTTCATCACTGACCGAGAGCAGACGCGCCAGCACCCCGGGGACCTCAACCTTTGTTCATCACTGACCAAGTAATTTCTGTATCGTTAATTCTTTTTAAATCGCTTTCGTTCGTCATCCTCGGGGCAGCTCTCGGTCAGCGGGCTGTTTAATTAATTAATTGTCTCAGTCGAGTTTTTTTTCATCACCGTGTAATAAGTATACTTTGCAGCATGGCCACGTGTGTGGACCATGCCCTCACCTAAACCGATTCGTGCCTCAGGCTTTTTAACCGTGTAATGTGTAACGTGTAACGGGCGTGTAGAGAGACGTGTTAGTGAAATTAAATCTGGAGAATAAATATAAAGTGAGTACTTATTTAATCACGTGGTGAGTGAGTCTAGGAGTGTGGCGTGCCCGACGCCTAGAGCGGGCCAGGTCTGGGTAGCTAGGATAGAAAGGGCTGGTAACTCGTCCCCACTTGGGCTACGTCACGCCCTGAGTGAGAGACTCCGCCGGGTCCACGTGCCCTTCCACGTGGTGGCGCCCATAGTTAACATCTCGAAATCACCGGCAATGCGCGATCAGCCCTCAATACGTACAATATAATGGAAATGATTGGTACCCAAATGTAATTGAATAAATAAAATGAAGTAAAATTACATAATCAAAAGGACTGATTTGTTATGAAATAAAAGTACCATAAAAGAATAGAATTTCAATGATTAATGCTTGAATTGTAACTAAATAAATCGAAGGAAAGAACTTAAATGTGTGGAAATGTTACCTAACTGTACATATTAATGTGAAATAACAGAAATAATTTGAAATGATACAAATGGAAATTAAATACATCCACATACACCGAAATGAATCGGAAACCTATTACAACAAACAAAACCACTTGATACAATACAAATAAAATGATTTGT